>NW_019393010.1:10649-105869 GCF_000648675.2 Cimex lectularius | reverse complement strand
GAAAGATTAACGGTATAGATTCATTATTTTATTATTATTTATTATTTATTATTTAATAGTAATTAATGTTGTAATGTCATCATCATGATTTAACTGGGTCGATTTTAGAAGACCGATGTTAGGTGTCGCGTAGCTACCATCAATTTGATGATCAAAATGCAACGAGTTGCATGACAGGTAGTTTTCCTTTGTTGCAGGATTGGGATGAGCAACAAGAGGAACGAACATTTAGATCGGCATGGATGTTGTGATTGGATACATAGAAAGAGGCATTGAATTTTGAATGTTTTAGGTTTTATGGGGGATGAACATTTCTTCTAAAACTTATTGTAACAAAAATGTAAATAAACTTTACAGAAAAGGAATAAAATAACTAGTTCATGAACTTTTGTAAAAATAACAACATTAGATCTTAGAAAATTTAGTTTCATAAGGTATAATTTTAGGTTTATTCAGATTTTTGTAGAGCTTGAATTATCCAACCGTATTGTACTTAATTCAAAAAGAAATTTTTTTGTTTAAATAAAAACCAAATTTTTAATCATTTTTTTCAAAACTTCAACTCAAAGCGAACAGGTAGAACTTTCCAAGTGGCCCTAATCTTCGTTTTAAATCTGAGGACGGGGCAGTGATTCGAGAAGAATCTCCACCATCATTAATTACCTTTCATATCAGATCGCATATGTAACAAACGGATTTATCACCGGCGGTTCTTTCTTTGTTTAGAGGAACACGGTGTGTTTTCGAATAGATAAGGGGTCGTAATTTGTGCACCGCACGGTGGGTCGTTAGCGTGCAAACCGGAGGGGTGGAAAAAAAGTCCAGTGTTTAAAAACAAACTACCAACAGGCAATGCTATAATCATTTTCCGAAGTTGCATGTAAAACATTCATGCACCGACCAACTTAACAAAATAATTGCTGGTGGGTAGTTAAACATAAGATTTTCTATTGGAGATTTAAACGACAAGCTATTTATTGGTTCAACAATACTAAAAATATAAAAACCCATTGATTTAAAATAAATTAAATTAATTAAAGTTAATTTTTAATAATGAAATTAATTGATTAATCTCTAAAATTGATTATAGGGGACCAAGGTAGCCGAGTGGTTAGCGTGAGAGATTCTCGTAGACCTTGCGGTCGTGGGTTCGATTCCCACCGTCGCTCTGGCATTTTTTTCAGGATACCCCCCACCCATACGAATACGCATAATATATTGTTTGGCATTAGCTAATATTCATAGTACATAAGGCCATTAAAAAAGAAAAAACTAAAATTAAATGAATCTTTATATGAGGTATTAGTTGAGTTAAAAAAGTCAATGTCACGAGCGGGATTCGAACCCACGATCTTCGGCTAGATACGCCGCTGCTCTACCACTTGAGCTATCGTGACTTCGATCCTCTCGGACACTATCAATCTCAACCCACCTTTCGAATTTTCCCTCCTTTTTGCCATTTTTCAAATATCGTGTAATCTATTTGATTCTCGGCGACAAATGAAATGGCCACGGAGAGCTTTAATGAAATATATTTCATTTTACATATTAAAGTTGGTGTCCGAGTGGATCGATGTCACGATAGCTCAAATGATACTATTTAGCCGAAGGTCGTGGGTTCGAACCCCGATCGAGGTTCTGATTTTTTATCTCAACCAATACCTTACTTAAAAGATTAATTAATTGAAAGAAGTTATTTGGCCAATCGGACCAAGAACTCTAATGGATCTAAAATAAAACAGATCTATTATGACAAATATGTCTGCTTACTTTGTTTGCTGAAGGTTTTTAAGCCTTCTGATTTCTCTACCCTCGGCAATATATTAATTTAAAACAAGGCCATAGCAGACAGCACATTGAGCAGCAGACTTGACATTAGAGAAATCAAACAGACATAAAACTGAAAATGACGAAATTTTTGAGCATGTCTGACAGACCGAAACAGCAACAGCTAGTCCTCAATGATCATTTTACGTTGGTTTTATACCTGTCCATTGCAAATAATAAAATTACATTGGAATTATTTTTGAATATTCTCCGTTCGTTGAGTTTATCCCTTTATTATAAAACAGTGAACCGTGGCCCGGATGGATAAATCGGAAAGGATCGCCCGGGACGGGGACTTTGTTACTTCTGAAGTGAAATAAAGATAAACTGTTCCCAAGACGTCTGCATTCTTCACAAGAAGCTCCTGTAGAGGAACTTTCAACTCGGCGACTTTTCCCACATGGCAGCCCCCAAGAGTGAAAAGGAGCTTGCAAGTTTTTCTTGAAATATCAGTGAATAGAGACGGCCATTTCATTAATCAAATATAACTTTTCTAACTTTTAGCTTAGATCCTACCAAAACATTAAATAATTGTATATACCTATAGGCGTTGAAAATATCAATTTGTAAGATTTAGGCATTGTCATTAGTCATTTTAGATTGTGTATTGTTACGACTAAAGGCATTATTTTTCAAAGACAAATATTCCTATTCCGCATCGCAATGACGACGAATCATTGAAAACAAGTCAGACGAAGAAAAATTTTCATTCCTCGCCCAACAACTTTCCAATATATTCCGCCCTCAGAATCGATCTTGATCATAAAAAAGAACTATTCTAACCACTAGTTGCCCCCAAAAGCTTTTCATCCTTCCGATGTTCAATATATCATCGAATAACTTTTAAAAAGAAAGCTCCAGGATACGACATTATCACCTCCGAAATCCTTCCCCAAAAAAGTAATCCTGTTCCTAACGTACTGATATAATACTGTCCTAAGAAGTATTCACTTTTCTTATAATGGTATTTTCCATTGTAAATGATCACAAAGACTCATAAAACTAACCATTTACAAAAAACCTATCGCCCGATAAGCCTCTTACCTACAGCGGAATAATCTACGAGAAACTTCTTTCGAAAAGAATCCTTCCCGTTATAAAAAAACAAATCGTTATCAATCTCACCATTGTGGGTTTCGTAAACACCACTCCACAACCTAGCAATTCCACCGTGTTTTCTTCCTCTCTTGAACTGAAACAGAACTCGAGTGTTTTCCTAAATTATTTGGAGATCGTGAGGTGCAGTCTGGTGTGACGTAGGTTTTAAAAATATTTATCAATCCCCGGCCCTGAAGTTTATCTCAATAAAGATGGAAACATTGGCAAGATAAAAAAATGTTTTTCTAAAACCTACGTCACACCAGACCGCACCTCACGATCTTCAAATAATCATTGGCTAACGGTCACTAAACACCACGCATTATTACTAATATTGTATAAGTAAGGAAATAAGCAAAGTAACGGCTGTCATTCAGCGTTTAAGGTCAAACTACCCTTTTTGTTTCGCATATGAGAGGGTAAATCTATTTACAATACATTTTTCAATTATCAAGTAAAAATCCATTTAATCTGCCTGGATTCGAACCCAGAACCTCTAGCGTGGCAAACCCGAGTCTGATTTTCGAGCCGTATCCTGGCTCCTCTTCCAGTTGAAATTCTATTATATTTTCGACTGATAATCGTACTTACACCACAAGTTGTTTGATCAAACTCTAATTCGGGTAACACACTTACCCGATGCTACCCGACGCCTTGTCCCGTTTTGGTAGGGTGCGCACATCTATGCGACGTCAAATGAACGCCACGTACAGTCACCCAGCGTACATCACAATATCACTATCATAATCGCAACGCCTCTTTTGTTCTTGATGCATTATTTTGAGCAAAACCTGTTGGTTAAATTGTATAAGCACAATCATGTAATAAATGGTTTGTTAAACATAATTGTTTTAAATAAGGTTATTCCGGTGTTTTGATAAATTTTCTTCCTGACCATCACAATTAAATAATTTTTATAAAAACCTACGAATTTTTGATCTAATTTAATTTGGTTTACATTAAAATAGGAATGTTGTAATTAATATAACGACAAAATTATATATACTAAGTTTGAAATAAACTACAAAAAAATATGAGTGCCTTGTTCTGACGCTACTCGACGAAAATGGTGTAATTCTATGAGCAAAACCATGTAATTAATTGTTAGTTCGATTTTATGTACAAAACCATGAAATAAATTGTTAATTGAATTTTATGAGCAAAACCATGTAATAAATTTTTAGTTCAATTTTATGTACAAAACCATGAAATAAATTGTTAGTTGAATTTTATGAGTAAAACCGTGTAATAAATTGTTAGTTAAATTCATTATATCAAAAAATGGTATCCCGGTGTTTTGATAAATTTTCTACCAAACCATTAAAATTATTTATTTTTTTAAAGAAAAACTAATGAATTTTTAATCTCGGTTAATTAGGTTTCTATTAAAATAAGTATGTTGTAATTAATATAACAACAATAATACATGTAGTTTGAATAAAAATATGAGTGTCCGGTTTTTTTGTCTTCGACTGTACTCGATGCTACCCCTGCTCTGCTATGGGGATAGCAGAGCGTAGAGTAGGGTAGCGTTGCAGATCATCGGGCAGATGTGCACGGGGGTAGTACAATCTTGAAAATTGGACTTTGGGTTTGCGTTGGGTAGTATCGCTAAAGCCAGGAACACAATTACCCAATGCTACGCCATGGGACGCTACCCGATGCTACCCGACTCCTTGCCACGTTTTGGTGGGGTGTGCACATCTATCCGACGCAAGCACACGTCGCGTACAGTCCGCAGCGTTTATCACAATAATCACTATCACAATCGCAACGCATCTTTTGTTCTTAATGCACTATTTTGAGCAAAACCTTGTAATAAATTGTTAGTTAAATTTTATGAGCACAACCATCTAATAAATTGTTTGTTAAACTTAATTGTTTTAAATAAAGTTACTCCTAACCATCATAATTAAACAATGTTTATAAAAACTTATGCATTTTTGATCTCGTTTAATTTGGTTTACATTAAAATAACATGTTGTAATTAATATAACGACAAAATTACATGCACTTAGTTTGAAATAAGCTACAAAACATATGAGTGTCCTGTTCTGATGCTACCCGACATTACAAGATGGTGTAATTTTAGGAGCAAAACTATGAAATAAATTATTAATTAAATTTTATGAGCAAAACCGTGTAATAAATTTTTCTAATTTTAGTATATGTACCTCGAAGCGAGTACAATAAATTGTTAGTTAAATTCATTATATCAAAAAATCGTATTCTGGTGTTTTGATCCATTTTCTACCAAACCATTAAAATTATTTATTTTTTAAAAGAAAAACTAATGAATTTTTAATCTCGGCTAATTAGGTTTATATTAAAATAAGTATGTTGTAATTTATATAACGACAATAATACATATAGTATAAAAATATGAGTGTCCGGTTCTTTTGTCTTCGATGCTACCCGACGATAATCTGGACAGTGGGGATCGCAGCGTAGAGTAGGGTAGGTAACGTTGCATGGCATCTGGCAGATGTGTACCGGTGTAATACAATCTTATGGAAAATTGGACTTTGGATATCCGTCGTGTATCATCGGTAAGTGTGTTCCCGGCTTTACTTTTAATTTGTACAAGGAGATCCATATTGAGTCACGCGTAGATAGCAATAGATTGCCTGTTGCTTCCTCATGAAAACCTTATGACGTCGTGCACACCCTACCAAAACTTGAGAAGGCCCCTGGTAGCATCGGCGTCGCACAGCGTTCCATCGGGCAAGTGTGTTTCCCGGTTAATGAATTGGAGAGAGTGATAGTGGATGTTGGATTCGAGAAGTCACAGGTACTATATTAACAGGTTACTGGCATTTGAGAAAACATCTACACATCAAAGGCATATGTAACTATGATCTGCAGTTTATATAATGAGGAGGAATAGCGTAGAATAGGGTAGCGTGGCATAGCATCGGGCAGATTGTGCACGGGGGTAATACAATCTTATGGAAAAATGGACTGGATGTTGGTCGGGTAGCGTTGCATCTGGTGTGTTCCCAGCTTAATGCCAGAATTCAAATTTGTATATATCAACAAGTTTACTTGTTGTACATAAAAGTAAATACCGATGAATGGTATGGTATGTTAAAAAAGGATACTAGGAAGCGGGGTTTGTGCAAATACCTATGTAAATAAATTGTCAGTAGAAGTTGACATTACCACTCCAAATTAGAATGAACTTATGGGTATATATTTTTAGAGGTTTATATGCCAAGATGTCTTTTTCATTTTTAAGTAAACAATATAATTTTAATGATTCTTTAGTTTAAGCAAAGAAGAAATTGTGAGTAAAACCAGGGGAAAAACTGAAACACTCAGCGATACATTTTAATTGCAAACGACCTCAAATCTTATTATTCAAGGGAGGAGAAAAGGAAAGCGCGTTACGATCGTAAATATGCTGTAATTGGATTTCTAAAAGTAACGTTGAATCACAAAATGTAAAAAGCTCTTCTTTTTCCATCCGACAAGAAAGTATGTTCTAAAATAGAAATGAGGATAAAATTGGTTCCGAGCGGAAACGTCCTTCAGAGGAAACAAATATTTGAACCTTTCTCGACCGCTTCGTGGAAGCAGGGTAGAAAATGAAAGGACCCTTGCAGATAAAAATTAGTTAAAAATACTTTTGCGGAGTAAGAGGGCTAGATAACTGGGTCGCAAGGTGTGAAAAGGGTTCGAAAAGCCTTTTGAAGAGAGGATCGTTGAAAAGGTTGATAGTATAAGTGGTAAGTAAGCTGGATATGAGATAAGGCCGAGGGTTGATGGATGTCTCGATTCTCTCACACATCCTTTCCCTCACTCGCCCTCTCGTCCTATTTTCATGCTTGGAAGCGAAGCCGGCCGTATCCAGGTAACAACCTGAGCTAAGTCCTCGCCTATTTAATGACATGTTCGACTAAGTGTACAACCCTAAAAAATCATTCTTGAACCTTTTTGTTAGAAATCAACAAAACTTTATTACTAGAATTGGAACCTAACTAGTGTCGATGAGCGAAATATATATTTTTTTTTAACTGATCTATAATTAAGCCCGTTTTTATTTGAAAAGTGAAACTTTATAAAAAAAATTATTTTCCTTAAGCCTAAATATACCCTCTGTATTAAAGCTTGTTTTTCGTTTGTTTTTATTTGCTTAGCTTTACACTCTTTATCGCCATCTATATTAGAGGTTTGAACGGTTTCAGCTGTTGGAATGATTTCTGCTTTTTTTTTAATTAAAAAGCTGTTTCGGCTACCCCCATGACATCTAATTACTTGTTATCGATTGAGACCTTGACTTCTCTCGTTAAAGTTTTCACTTTCGGCCTTGGTATGGTATGGTATGGTATGGTAGAAAAGGATACTAGGAAGCGGGGTTTGCACTCCCCGGGCACTGCAGCCTTCTGGCTTATTGTACCTTCCCAGTTCCCTAGTTTAGTCAATAGACTCAATCCTTCTTCTCAGAAGCATCAAGTCATTGACTGTTATTGCTGCAATTTGGTTCCCTGTGTCTTTTTCGTACGCTAGGTTAAACCTCCATTGAGCTGTTGCTTCGCATTCGAAGATGATATGAGNTGAGGCTGTCCGCTACCACATTCCACAGCAGAGGCGAGAGTATTCCTCCCTGTGGACACCCCCTCGCCACCACTGCTTCTACTTTTTCGTGGAACATGGAGACCTGCACTTTCCTGCTTTTTAGCATTGATTCTATCCATCTACAGCAGGTTTCGTCTGTTCCTCGCTGTTTGAGTGATGTAACCATTGCTTCGAAAGGAGTGTTGTCAAATGCTCCTTCGATGTCCAAGAAGGTTCCTAATGCTGTTTCTTGGTTGTTCAGTGAATCCTCTATCACACTTTCGGCCTTAGTGTGATCTGAATTAAATTTATAAATGTGCCTGCTCACTGTTTTTCTCGTATTATAGCTTTGGAACTTATAAAACTAAAAACATTTTGGGTCAAGCACTGGATTTGTTTGGCGGAGAGATACTCGTGCGATTTCGATTCTAATTCAGAAATTAGGGACAAGTGGAGTGCTCAGTTGAGGTCATACGACAGAGGATGGACTAATGTCATCGGGAGGAGGGTGTGCGGTCGGCTAGACAATCAAATCGTTCTCACTTTACAATAATTTACAGTAGGATTTACAATACTCCACAAATTTATTAAACTTAAATGACCAGAGAACTGAACTTTCAGCCATTGAGTTAGATTGGTTTTTCAAGTTTAGATGCGAGTTGCTCTACGTTAACCACATAAACCCTTTTCTTAGCGAGAAAGTGAGGTTTCAATCTGAAACGATGTTTTCTTATATTTCGACCTCAACAGTTAATCTTATGATTTTTTCTTCTTGAAGGTGGGATAATAGATCATCTCAAAAAACCACAACCAGTTTTTATCCACAACGTTTCGGATTTATTTTAATCTTTCCTCAGGTGAGTTAACGCCTGTACACAGAACAAATATTTTTTTTTTTACATTTTTATATCAACATGGTTATCATTGTTTCTTCACTACTTACAATGGTTAAAAAAGTGGTCGTCAATCATTAATATTTTATAACAGTTTATTTAAAAAAAGAGCCAATGTGGTACTTATTCAGACTAGAAATAAACCTTTTAATATTTTGAACCTGACTAGACTCTTATCACAACTTCTCATGTGACGTTCGACCTCTTATCAACATCTTATCACAGACCAACGAATCAACATTAAAAATAACTATCAGAGATTTTAAGTTTCCTCCAGAGTTTAAAATTGACTAAATTATTTTTATATATTGTTTAACAAATTAAAATAGGAATCACTTATCATATCACAGTATTGACGGTAATTAACAGACAGTTTATCTTTTTTTATGTAAAGGGCCTCTAGGAACTTTCATTTTTTACTATTTCGTTCCTTTGTAACAATATTAACATCATCAGATAAAAATGTATGACCTTCAACAACTGCATGTTGTGCCTAGGCTGTTTCACTGTTTTTACTAGTTTGGACTCTGTATTTATGTTGATAAATTCTTTTCTTTAGGTATTGTTTGGTTTCACCATAGTATACTTTCTTGCAGTATTTGCATTCAATTTTGTATACCAGGCCTGACTGTAGTCCTTTCTCAATTTTATCTTATAGCGGGGAGTAGTATTTTTTGACCGCATTACTGTTCAGAAGGCCAACTTAACTAGAGGGAACTTCCTTTTCAGACAACTTCTCAACTGTTCCGATAACCCTTGGATGTAAGAGAAAGTGACGAAATTCCAGAATCATTTTCTTCTTCTAGGTTTTCCGAGTTTTCTTTTGGGTTTATCTTCCATATATTGTTATTGTTTATAAATTTATTTACCATTTTTCTCGGGTACCCATTCTTTTTTAAAATTTCCCGAGCCAGGTTTTGTCTTTCTTGGTAACACCTTTCGACGACAAATTGAAAACCCTTCTTAATAAATCCATGTTATAAAATATTAATGATTTGACCACTTTTTTAACCATTATAAGTAGTGAAGAAACAATGATAATCATGTTAATATAAAAATGTTTAAAAAAAATATTTGTTCTGTGTACAGGCGTTAACTCAACTGAGGAAGGATTAAAATAAATCCGAAACGTTGTGGATAAAAACTGGTTGTGGTTTTTTGAGATGACCTATTATCCCACCTTCAAGAAGGAAAAATCATAAGGTTTCAATCTGTCCTATATGTAACCTCGGGGAGAGGGAGGATGCTGTCCATTTCTTGGCTGCGTCCCATATTAAAGAAATAGGCACATGAGGAGATGCTGTTTGGATTAGTTTTCCGATTATCCTGCTTTGCCTGTTTCTAACTAGAGTTGTTTCGTCATTTTTAATTGAAGTTTATGGTCGGTTGGGGTGGTAAGCAAGGTGAGGCAAGAATCTACCATATTGTGGTTGACGAGGGGGGTCGAACAGTCAAGTTAGGTAAGCAAGGATGACCAAAAATGATGCTGTCCTAGCAATTAATCTGTTCGGCGTTTCTGCATTTAAGTATTCTCAGAGTTGGGCTTGTAATTGGTCAGAGGTAGAAGGAGGGTGAGACGCGAAAATGATTGGAGATTACCTAATGACAAATACTGGCTTATTGGGTAGTGGGTTTGCAGTTGGTCATGTTTGTAAAGTAGGGTGAGGCAAGACTAGCTGGAATATAGGAAAGGACTAAATGAGTCTGGAACGATGAGTCACTGTGATAGTTACACTAGTAGTAATTTAAAAAAAAAAATTGTAGTCTCATTCGATTGTTACCAAAAATCCCCAGATGTCCTGCAACTCACCAAACTATAATGCTATTTGAAGCTATTCTGAAGATGACAGTATAAAACTGTCGAAAGCTCGGTGAAAACCGAAAGGAAGTTTTTCTCTTGTGTTTGACCTCTTCCGTAGATCCTCCGAAAAGACTTCATGTTTCCAGCAGGTCGATAATCTAGTTCATCGTTATATAATGCTATTTGTCAATTCCAGTCTTTTAAGAAATTTAGGCAGTTCTAGTCTGGATTTGAATTAGGCTATTCTCCATAACCTTGATACTGGTTGTTAGATAGATGTAAAATTACCTGTTGTGTGTCAGCAGAATAATGACCTTTTAGCGATCAAATTTGTTCCAGCAATGCTTGATATAAAAAAAACCATAATCCAAGTACAAAAATATTGACCAATCGCATTTTATAAACGATAATTTTATTTGAAAGGTTGTCACGAGGTTGGAATTTTGTGCAAACAAATTTTGTCATCTATTAACTCCAAATGCGTAAAACTCGCATCACTTGATAGGCCGAAACATTTAGATAATTAGTACCGAATTCAATATTTTGAAGGCGAAAGGTTCGATCGGTTGTCGCTGATGGAGGTCAGAGATATTGACATGAATATTTAATTAAAAAAATTGTAATGCAGTTTACTTTTGATACGTTCTAAATTCATAACAGCATTTTAAGTATGATTTTTCCCTTCAAAGCAATAATATTTGTATTCGTTTTCTGCCTATCCTAGCTGTTTCAACCTGTCGACTTCTTCAGATGGGTTGGATATAAAAAGGGTAAGACAAGACAGGCCTATCACATTTTCGATAGCTAACTGTTTTGAAGTATTACGCACGTTTTGGCATTCAACCATCTTCAGAAATATGAAATTCATGCATATATCTAGCCAGTCTAAAAAAACCACTAATGAAGTTGTTGCCTTTCATCATCTTGCATATATCCTGTATGTCAAAAACCCACTACTGATTATGCCGAGAAACACAAACTAGCGTGGTTAGGCAAACCAAACTGTTCGGAAACATCTGTGCTACAGTTCAGCCTAAAGCTTTTGGATCTGTGAAACACGTTTTGTCATCCAGTCATCATCAGTGGTACAGGTATGTAGTACCACTTTGCTTAAGTCTAGTTTATCCAAAAATCTAGTACTGAATATGGCAGCCGAACAGTATTTGATTTAACAAAAACACTGAGTATAGGCTGTACAAAATGTCTGACAGAACCATGCAAGAAGTTCATCACGCGCCAAATCAAATCCTCTGCTTTGATTTGTCAAACAGGTTTTGGCACTCAGTCATCTTCAGTGGTAGGTTTGTCCCGAATCACCATGGACATATCCAGCTTATCTAAAACCTCAGCGAGGATAGGCAGAACAAAATGATCGGTCAGAACCATGTAAAGGTTCATCACGCGCCAAATCAACTCCTCTGCTTTGATGGGTCAAATACGTTTTGACACTCAGACATCTTCAGTGGTAGGTTTGTCATGAATCACCATGGACATATCCAGCTTATCTAAAACCTCAGCGAGGATAGGCAGAACAAAATGATCGGACAGAACCATGTAAAGGTTCATCAAGCGCCAAATCAACTCCTCTGCTTTGATCTGTCAGATACGTTTTGGCACTCAGACATCTTCAGTGGTAGGTTTGTCATGAATCACCATGCGCATATTCAGCATATCTAAAACCTCAGCGAGGATAGGCGGAACAAAATAATCGGACAGAAACATGCAACAGGTTCATCACCCCCAGACCTCAAAAGAAAATCCTACAATCTTAATCTAAAGACGTGTAAAGCGGCTATGTGCTGTTTAGATCTGTCAAATACTTCTACAATGGATAGACCTGTCGCATCATCTTAAGCTAGATTTATCAAAAAACCGGCTACTGAAGATGTCGAGAAGCGGAAACGTGTTTTGTCTTTAAAAAATAGGAAGCGCAAGCAAAACATGTTGATCGGAAACGATCATGCTACAGGGACATCACCCCCGCAGAGACTAAACATTATACGATTATTATTTGTATTATTAACTTAAAATCGTTTATATAACTAAATGTAATCACCATATGTCATTGCTAAATTGCCCATTTGGCAATAGTTTTTTTTAAATTTCAGCAGAATAAACTGAGTTTTTTTTATAGCGACTTCAACCGCACGTTATTTTAACATTAAATAGTTAAACAAAATTCCCTGGGATGGAACTGATTTTGTCTTCAGCTGGAACCACGGGGGTTGGTTATGGGCAGGCAATTCTATTTTTTTCTCTCTTTTTTTCCCATTTCGCCATAGGCTCTGAGTCTCGTTCCGACGTTACGGCTCTCCTTTTCATTCCGAACGAATCTAATCTGGAAAAGGCCACGGATTATGTAGTGGGAGCAATTCTGTAAAACACGAAATGAGCTAGACGGGGCAGAGGTGGATCGTAACCGTCGAGAGGAGGGCCAGGCAAAACATCCATCTGATGAAGTAATTTCAGAGGTAAGGGCCATGAGATGTTAAGGGCGGCGAAGATTACCCTTCAGAGCCCATCTTACTCCTACTACTGGAAAATGAAAAGATGAAAATTACCGCCTCGGATAAATCGGTTTTTAAATTAGGCCAAGAAGATATTAGGCTGAGTTTTTCTGATATATAATAAAACATACATTTATCTCCCCCATTTCAAACATTAAAAAAGTAATAATTTATTCAGTTTTATTTATAAGCGATTCTATTCTATTCATTTTAGGTATTAATTTTTGTGGAATTTATTAGATTGCCTTATCTTAGTTGTTATCTAGACTGCTTTTAATCTCTGAGCAGAAGTAAATTGGCAGATCGACGAACATAGCGAAGATTTTTTGACCGATATGAAATGATCAAATTTCTAAAAAAATATACAAACAATACAGGAAAATTTATGACATCCCGTATTTATTCCATCGAAATACTACAATTTTTTTTAAATTAAACAAGACCTTAGAGCAACTTACTGAGACAAACGAACATATGACAAGGAATGACTAAACGACTAAGAAAAATGAATAAATGAAGGTTTGTTGCGTTTATCATAGATGGCACTGGTTTAAGTATAGGATTTAATGGAAAGTCGTGTGTACAATACGAGATCAAAAAATGTAAATCCAAATTAAAATAAAAATGCTTAAATGTACAAGATCTCTTGGTAGTAAGTGGTAGAGCAGCGGCGTAATTAGTCGAAGGTCGTGGGTTCAAATCCCGTTAGTGACACTGACTTTTTTATATCAACCAATAACTTACATAAAGTTTAATTAATTGAAAGAAGCAATTTGGTCAATCGGACCACGAAATCAAATGGATTTAATAAGTAAAATGAAGTACATCTTCACTAAAGTTCTCCGTGGCCATTTCATTTCTCGCCGAGAATCTAATCCTGATTACACGACATTTGAAAAATGGCAAAAAGGAGGGAAAATTTGAAAGGTGAGTTGAGATGGGAAGTTGGTGTCCGAGTGGATCGAAGTCACGATAGCTCAAGTGGTAAAGCAGCGGCGTTATTTAGCCGAAGGTCGTTGGTTCGAATCCCGCTCGTGACACTGACTTTTTGTCTTAACCAATACCTTACATAAATTTTAATTAATTGAAATAATTATACTCTCAATCATTCTGTTCTCCTCATTGTAGGCTAGAAGATGACTTCTGAATAAAGTCGAAATCGGTCGCCGTAATACCTTGGTTTTCTTCCAAAAGCCATTACAGAGTGGAGAGACACAAACAAAAAATAGAATTATTCCCCGACTCCACACCATCAAAAATCGAAAAAAGTACATTAGATGTAACAATGAGAATGTACAGAAAGTATTTTGATAATTCTAATAGAAATACAATGGTCTTTTTTCGTTTGTTTGTCGAACAATTGGAAGCTTGTTAATTGGGGTTGAGATAGTGGGCTCTCAAACGGCAGAGAGATTAATCGACGGCGAAACGGTGTACAAATGATCGGGTCCCAGGTGGTGGATCGGCTGGAATGCCCTGCCGTAAAACAAACCTCTCATAGCCGGGCTTTTTATTGTTCCTTAAATTGATTTGTTCCCAACGGCTACCGTCCAATTCCTTAATTGCTTCGGGGCACGACACACACCGGCCCCCGCGCGCCTTCGCCTCCACGTTCCGCTTCCAGCGTGCCGATTCGACTCCGACGAGATTTATCGACTACATCTTGGGTATTCATGACACGGTGTTTTTCTTCGATCAGGATATTGGGCTATATTGGAGTAGCGGAGCAGAAGCCGCTACAATAAATGACATTCCGATTCTCGTTTTTCCATCGCATATGTCTGGCTTTCCTTATGATTCGACAACCCATTTTATTCCCATCTGGTTTTATTGCATTCAAATGAACATATCAAAGAAACTTTTGGTGTAACCAATTTCTAATAACATCACCTGCAATACCTACGACATCAAAATACAGCAATAACATGTTTTTTTGTAGTTTTGCTTTTCTTATACTACCGCCTTTTGAAGCCTTACACAGGGTGCCTTTTTTAGATGGCCCGGCTGAATTTCTCTTGAACCAAGATGCATTTCTACTAAATTTTATCAGCTTTTATTAAATATATAAATACTCAATTAATTATACCCAATTTTTTTCGAAATGAAAAATTGTGTATAATTAATCAAGATGCATTTCATTTTTTAACAATTTTTCTTAATTCTTGCCAGTTTTTTATATCATACCCCTGCATATTAGATATTATCTTTAAACGGCTTAAAATTAAGTGAGTTGTATAGTTGTGGATGTATTGTATAGTTGCGTGGTCTAACTTTACTTTTATTGCACTCTTAAATGTACAAGTACATCCGAGTGCAAATGCTATTTTTTTTCTTTCATTATAAGTATGTTTGCACCATGTCTATAGTTTTGTTGTAGGATTAGTTTTGACTTTTTCATAAATATTTATTTAGAAATCGTGAGATGCGATCTGGTGTGATGTATGTTTCAGAAAGACATTTTCTTTATCGTGCCAACGTTTCGATCTTTATTGAGATCATCTTCAGGGCTTAAAGTGTTTGTCTTCTGCGTAATTGTGCCATTCTTGCGTGTCGTGTCGAGAATGCAATTACACAGAAGACAAACACTTTGAGCCCTGAAGATGATCTCAATAAAGATCGAAACGTTGGCACGATAAAGAAAATGTTTTTCTGAAACCTACATCACACCAGGCCGCATCTCACGATTTCTAAATAAATATCGATTAATCCCCACACATTTTTCATAAATAATAGCATCTTTCGTCATGAATTTTCCATTTATTTTCTATTCCTTTTATTCCCCCTTGTTCATAAAGACCAACTCCAACTGGTATACTGACGGCTCCAAAACCGACAAGGGTACGGAAACTGGAGTCTTCGGGATAAACTCAAAATCGGACTTACGATAAACCTAGGTAAATTTGCTACAGTTTTTCAGTCTAAAATCTTAGCGATTGAACAATGCTCCAGAGAAATAAAAATGCTAGGAATTCCCGGAAGATAGCCATTTTCTCAGCAGAACTTAGTGCCCTAGCCTTATGTGAGTCGAAGGCAGAGAGTGTTTGGAACTACATGGAGGCCCTGATCTAAGTCAGAGACATTAATGACCTGATCCTGTCATGGATCCCTGAACATTCGGGGCATAGAGGCAACAGAAAGGTTGACATGCTGGCCAGGGAGCAACATGAACTCTCTGGATCCTGAACCCTACTGTAGCTTAGCAGACTGCCACGAAAGAGGATACATGTTAAAATGGATCCTTAATGACTTCAAAACCTGGTGGAACAATACCACAGGTATGAGGCACGCCAAGAGATTCATAGGTCTATCCGCAAAACGTACAAACGAATCCCTAGAAGGGAACCGCAACCGAACCAGGATTCTGGTTGGACTCCTGACAGGGCATTCGTTTCCCACTGGGGTCGTAATGTCATGCAACATTGAGGTTCTTTAGCGTGCGCACCTAGCCTTCTGGCCTTATCACACCTTTTGGATTCTCAAGCTAGAAGAGACTCACCTCTGCTCACGGAAAATCTGCTGCTTCCTTGAAGTTTTGTTTGAGAAGTTCACAAATACACAGACTAATCGATTGACATGCAGACTTCTCCAGCTTGCACCTACGGGGTGGGTTAACGTTGTGCACTTAACCAGTGCCGCGCGTAAAGGGATACCGAAAAGGTGGCCGAAATGTATCAGCCAAGTATCACACACACTGCCTAGATAGAGAAGACCATTATTTCCCTGGGTGTAGGGGCTCCGCTAGTGTCGAAACCTCTGGATACGGTCCGGTCGCGGTTTTGATTTTAATGGAATCTCTAACCACCCCCTAGACGAGACCATGACTACGGTAAAGGCAGCTCAGACGGCCGCCACCGACAAGTACCATTCACAAGCATTCGAGGGACGCCGGCAGCGTAGTCCTCATTAGCTATACGCTCTCGGCAATCCGATCCATCCGATTCCCACGAGCTCTGGAGGTAATTCGGAGGTCATACGCAATTACTACTGTCCACAGCCACGAATGAAACACAGCCTCTTCTCTAGGTACCCGGCAGGGGTATCACCACTGTGCAGACACTGCCAGGAAGAGGACGAGACCGCAGAACACATTCTATGTTTCTGTGAAGGTCTATGTAGTGCAGGTTCTTGCAACTAGGACAAGAAAAACCACAAGCAAGATCCTACACCAAGGACCCGCTGGCAAAGCTGTGGAGGCTGATTAATAACCTGAAGCTGGCCAATGAGTTACAAATAACAGAAGAGCACAATAGGCCTATTTACGAGGTGCAGCAGGCCTTATGGCCGCCTCTTTTATCCCAGTCCCTCGTACTTAATTACCATCTTTTTTTTTAAACTTATCTGTTGGCAAATTGACTATATTTTGTACTTAAAAAAAATACTTTTGAGCTTAATTCTGGGGTGATTTTTGTACTCTTCAAAAACGTTTTAACTTTTAAGTTTATTCTGGAACGATGAGGAAATTTTTGGGAGGAGAACGCGCAATACTACCACTATCAATAATCATACATATCAACTCGCTTTTGATAGGAAAATTTCTAGTTGTCTCAGCAATGGTTGGTCATTGTGTCCTACTTAATTGGCTTCATACAGGGTCCATTTTAGATTGGCCGGGTGAATTTAAAAAAAAGTGCTTAATATTTTTAGTTAGTTTCAAATTGTTACCTGTTTTTGGAGAAAAATTATACAGGGTACCCCAGGCCCAGTTCTACTTCAAAATTTCAAATACGACCCTATACATCTTGACATATCATTTTAAAGGATTTTTACGAAGAAAACAATTGAAATTTAAATTTGTCCAAAAAACGACAAAGTTATAATAAAAAGTTTGAAACAAAACAGACAACAACATAAAAATCGTATTGCGAAATAGGAGTTATATTTACTTTAAATAATCTCTTTGAAGAAGGACCAGTGCCCAAAATGCATGAACTTATTAAATATATAGCATACAAAAAATTGAGTTCAACAAAAGAAACAAGCTAGATTGAAAAAAAATTTACCAAACTAATAATACACGAAAAGAATTATAACTATTACTTATTCTTGATAATAAACTTACAGAGAGTAAAACGCTGGCAGAACCAACTTCTTGAGTTGACAATATGTTGAAAAGAGAAGAAAACGAATGTGGTTTGTTCAGTTGATAAATGATAATCGCATTCTTATTCAGTGCAGACAGAAAAGACAATCTATTATTTTTTGTATACCTTCTATTTTTGAGATAAATGACCATAACTGACGTTACTAGTCCAAAAAGTTTTAACAAAATCGTTACAAACATGCTTTCTCAATCGCTCTCTTCTACTTTTTTTCCTATATCTCTTTCATTCTCTTCCTCTGTTTCTTTTATTCTTGGCTTTTATCTATTTTTCAATACTGCTCTTGATATACCATTAGAAATATAAAAAAAAATATTTAAAAGAATTAAAAAATACTAATTTCTGAGAGATTTAGTTTTGCGCCCTCTTTAGTTTGGTTTTACAATTTAACATCTTTCACGGACTAATAATGTTGAAGTTTAATGGTCTTATATCTTTCTGGCTATCCGAATCTCTATTACTCAATTCTTGGGGAGAGTGCGAAATCTGGAGAATAAAAGTAATTTATTAGCGAGAATATGATGGGTTTCACGTCGCTTCGAGGAATATCGAATACTCTGGGGAGTGAATATGGCCAGATTTCTATGTTTATGTTAATTTATTAAGATGAATGTAATTTATTAGCGTGATAGGAACGTGATAGCGTCATTTAACCCTGCCCCGAGGAATATCGAGTATTCTGAGGTGGGTATGTGATGTCCGAAGAATAAAAAACAATTTATTAGCGAGAATGAAGTGGCTTTTACCTCGCTCGGAGGAATATCGAATACTCTGGAGGAGTGAATATGACCAAATTTTTATGTTTCTATTGAGTGTTGTGTTTATGTTAATTTATTAGAACGAATGTAATTTATTAGCGTGAAAGGAAAATTACCTTTTATTCTCGACCCGAGAATATCGAGCATTTTGTGGTGAGTGTGACATGTCCGGAGAGTAAAAAATAATTCATTAGCGAGAATGGAGTGGGTTTCATCTCGCTCGGAGGAGTATCGAACACTCTGGAGGAGTGAATATGACCATATTTTTATATTTCTTTCGGGAGTTGTGGACATATTAATTTATTAGGATGAATGTAATTTATTAGCGTGATAGGAACGTGATAGCGTCCTTTAACCTTGCCCCGAGGAATATCGAGTATTCTGAGGTGGGTGTGTGATGTCCGAAGAATAAAAAAACAATTTATTAGCGAGATTGAAGTGGCTTTCACCTCGCTCGGAGGAGTATCGAACACTCTGGGGGAGTGAATATGACCAGATTTTTATATTTCTTTCGGGTGTTGTGGACATATTAATTTATTAGGATGAATGTAATTTATTAGCGTGAAAGGAAGATTATCCCTTATTTTCGTCCCAAGAATATCGAGTATTTTGTGAGTGTATGATGTCCGGAAAATAAAAATGATTTATTAGCGAGAATGGAGTGGGTTCAACCGCGCTCCCAGGAAAATTACATGAATATGTATTATTGGGTTGTTTCACATAAAACGTCGTTTAAAAAGTAAAGGTTTTTTAAGCAAAATTACTATATAAAAACAAAATCATTTTATTCGACGTATTCACTTTCATTTTCTACGCATTTTTCCCAACGCCGGAACTGTAGAATTCTGAGCTTTGAAATGAAACAAAACCTGTAAACTTTTTTGAACTGTATGTTTTGAAACATGAGACCTGATGTTGTCGGGGAGGAGAATAGGATCTTTCCGATTTACGGTTTTTTTAGTCGTTTTTTTTCCGTCAAATTCCTGGCAATGCGATGTATAGGCAATGGTCTCACCTCAAGACAAAATGGAGTAGTGAATAATTCCAATTTTGGATACGGTCACCATCAATTTTTTTGGGTGTACATTTGGTTTTGGCATGTGTCCTGGTCTTTCATCTATGTTTAACCACCGCCCTGACTGACGCGGTTTGTCATATGCAATCCATCATCGCAAATGATTATTCTTTCATGAAAAGGCTCATTTTTTGGGTTGGCGAGCAAAGAAACGCATGACTCAGGGCGCTCTAACTGCTGTCGCTCAATGAGCTCATGAGGGAACCATAGATCAGGCTTTTTGGCTTTTTCTATGGTACTTAATTGTCTTGACAAGGTAGCTGCACTTGCATTTAGTTGTGCTGCAAGTCCTCTGACTGTTCGATAGTGGTTGTCGTCCACCTTAAGCTTAAGGACATCGTGGGCAAGTAAAGTTGGAGGTCTTCCGCGGGCTCGATTTCGAATCACCCTTCTAAAAACTTAGCAAACCAATGGCAAATTTATGAACACTTCCTTCCCCAAACTTCTTACTGACGTTGGTTGCAGCCTCAACTGCTGAATGACCGAGTGTAAACTCATAAAGGAATATTACACAAAAATCGAGTGTTTCTATATTCATATTTAGAATTGTACTAAAAAGTCTGTAATGGATTGGGGAGCTCATCATTATAAACAAAATTGAATGATTAATAACTGCTTAATTGTAATACGTAAAAAATTGGTAGGAAACAACAGAAAACCGCTATATCTTCTCTCAATTTCTGAAACTATTTCGGACATTTCATGTGAAATAACCTAATATATAGGTCACAAAGGTTCACGGTTTTATGGAAAATTTCCTTCATAATGAATTATCAATGCAGCTCTTGACGGTGAAGGCAAATAAGCGCTATTTTGTTCGTTCGCTAAAATTGAAAGATTTTTTGTTCATACAAAGGATTTGCATGTCTTTATTCTCCACCGAATAAATTTTTCCTTTGATATGAAGTAAGGCAGTTCTAACCTTTGCTGTTATATAAGTTATTTGCATAATGGGCGCACAAATGCACGAGTGCAATTTTTACGACGGAGTTCGTTCCGAGCTGTTTCCCAAGGAAATGGGTATAATAAAAATTCAACTATTCATACGTGAGAAGAGGACTCGAGGATGAGGTATAGGAAGTATGTCGTTCACGTTCGCGTCTCTGGACGAATTTCGCGTAGCCTGGAAGATCAAAAGCTATTAAACAGATACTCCAGAAAGCGGGTTTGACTGTCGGCTGGAGGTACGGGGTAGAATTCCCTTCCGGGACAGGTTAAAGGTCAAACCAGGCTTCCACAGACGAACTGTTCCGATAATTCGTATTCGATTGAAATCCAACGGACTGTTAAATCCGGAGATAATCATTATCTCACGGTTTATGTTACCGTGGATCCATTTTCTTTGTCCTTTTCCTCATAATATTTCTCGAGTCATCATTCATATTTTATTATTTTATTTTGCCTAGGTTAAGCGAAAATAAATGTTCGATGAAAGAAAAGAACAAACGATTAATTTTTTTACTGTCTAACTAACATTGAAATTCACTACCTAATGAAATAAATTTATGATTTGTTGAAGTAAACAAAGAGTTCATTAAATATTTGATTGGCATGGTTACTTCATGGCGTATTTACACACTGGCATGCAAAATATTCCACCCAATTAATTTTTTTCATTTTTTCGATAAAAGAAAATTCTGTCCTTAAATTGTCTCATTATTTTGATCAATAATATTTGTGAGAATATGAATTAGACGTAAAAACACTTAATACTTAATCCAAAAAAAGATAAACAATTTTCTAATGTTTACTTTTTACGGAATTTAAAATATTTATTCAGTCTTATTTGAATTTTGAAGCAATAAATTGTCTAATTTTCATCCTAGTGTTCTTACTTTCAATTTTTAAACTTAAAAATATCGCTTAGTGCTGAGGATGTTGCGCGTGGTATTGCACTTATTGATGATGGACGTTCCAGCAGGTGTGCGGCTATTGCCATCTGATGTCCACAAAAAAATTCTGCGAGACGCCGGTAGACGTTTTCGAGAAACTGGGTCCGTCCTACCACCGAAGGCCCGGTTTTGGACGCCCTAAGTTGACAGAAACACAGGATGACCGTTTTTTGACATCGAAAATTTTGCGAAACCGGCACCTTACTGTTGTTCAAGCGATTCATTAGCTCCAGAAAGTTCGAGGTGTCCAAATTTCTGAACGCACTGCTCGAAAAAGATTAAATCAGTCCGGACGGAGGGCTTTTTGCCCCGTAAGAGGATCAGTATTGACCAAAACACAAACAATTGCACGGCTCGCATTTGCTCGAGAACAGGGCCCTTGGTCTTTGGACGATTGGTCTGCTGTACCTTTTACAGATGAGTGTAGATTTGCTCTACGATGTCCAGATATGCGTGAAAGAATGTGGAGAAGGCGAAATGAAAGGTACGAAGCCTGTAATTTTTTCCAGAGCCAACCTTTTCAATGCAGCTCAGTGATGGTGTAGCCGGGAATTTCATTGGAGAGTCGCACAGAGTTGGTTGTTGTTCGTGGAGGGCCTTTGACGGTCAAACATGTGGAGGAAATTTTGGAAAATCATGCGTTGCCTTCCTCGGTGAAATCAGAGACAATCCTATTCTACTCCTTGATACTGCCAGTAGGCATCGCTCGCATAGTCCAAACGTATCGTCAACAACGTAACATCAGGGGTTAGCCTGGCCACCCGTTTCTCCAGACTTGAAACTCATGAAACGCGTATGTGATAACCTCAAAGACGAATAAGAGCACGTCCATCTCTTCCTTATACACTCCACGAACTTGGATGGTTTCTTGGTGAAAAAAGAGCTAACCTCCAGCAACCTAACATTTCCAGACAGGTATAAAGTATGCCGAGGCGTCTTCGAAATGTAATTTGGGCAAGAGGATGGTATGGTATGGTAAAAAATGATACTAGGAAACGGGTTTGCGCTCCCCAGGCACTGCAACCTTCTGGCTTGTTGTACCTTCCTAGTTCCTTAGTTCAGTGCTGTAGACTCAATCTTCTCTTTAGAAGTATCAGGTCATTGACTGTCGCTGCTACAATTTGATTCCCTAAGTTTTTCCGCACGTTAGGTTAAATCTCCATTGAGCTGTTGCTTCGCATTCGACGCTGATATGAGTGGCTGTTTCTTCCTCCTCATTACATAAACTGCAAATTGGATAATCGTTGTATATATCCATGCTGTGTAGATGTCTTCTCAGATGCCAGTGGCCGGATAGCAGTCCTACCACTTCTCTGAGTTTGGCCATCTCCAATTGCAGCAATGCTTTTGCCAATCTTGGTGAGGGTTGTTTCACAATAAGTATACTATGTCTAACATTGCTAGAGTTTATCAACTTTTCCTTTTGTTTTGTTTGGAACCATTCTGCAATGGAGAATTCTATATTTGTTTTTGTTATCCCAAGTATAGGTTCAGAGCCTATGAATGGTCTTGCAGATCCTTCTCTGGCCAGACTGCCTGCTTTGTACCCAAAATTCTTCTGTGCCTTGACACCCAAGATATCATCAGGTTTTTGTGTTTTACCATGCTTTTGAGATTTTGGATACATTCACTGACTAATTTTGATGTGATTCTTTTGCATGATAATGCTTTAATGGCTGCTTAGCTATCTGATCTTATGACGATTGTTTTGGTCAGTGTAACCTCTTTTAAGATTTTCCAGGGCACAAGCATTGATGGCATGTATTTCTGCTTGAAAGACCGAAGTGTACTTCCCTAATGAGTTTGATTGCTCATGTTTTGGGCTTCCTCTCCTTTGTAGTCCGTTGAGATTTTGTAGGAAGTTGTGAAGAATGTTTCCGGGATCATATAACCAGTCCCCATTTCTAAAAATGGTTGTCTGAATCTCCCTGAATCTGAATCACGTGAAATTGATTTATTGATTAATATATAAAAATATATACAAAACAAGTTATATTATAAGTGGGGGGGGTTTGCCTGTCAGGGTACGTTTAACGTTGGTCATCTAAATGAATTTGGCCGTTAGGGCTAAACAGAACCATTCGAGCTGAAAGGAAACTGGAGGAAATAAAGAATCAGGGATACATTTTAATTGTTCGGTGAATTGCACGGTTGGGGTTTTGACGGTGTTGGAAGGGTAGTTAGGGCAATTACTTGGGCTAATGAGATCCCGGTTCGCGAGGTGATTTCTTTCCACCGAGTTAACCAAGGGAAAGGATCGGCTGAGGGGAGGCTATTAGTTTGTCAATGGGAGGTGATATGGCGGAGGCCCATTGTCGGCAAATCAATCCGTTGATGGCCTCCTCTCATGCAACCCCTGACACTCAAGCCCACTCCTGGAAAGCAAACGGGGAAAAATAAGGTGGAATTAGCAGAAAACACCCCAAGGTAAATAGTGGGAACATTCACCCTGGTCAACACCGAAGGGGTCCAGAGCCATTTAAATAAATTAATACAACATTACTCTAACTTGGTTACAATAGATTTTTCTTTCCCCACAGTCGTAATTAAGTATTGCATATTTATTATACCCTTACTTGGCAAACTAATGCCTTACAAGGGCTATTTCTTTCCTCTTATTGCATGTATGTTTTGTCCAATTAAATTAAGATAATCCCTCCGGTTTTAATCCCAATCAATTAAATTTAAGAATATTGGATGCAATCAGACAAATCACAATAGATTTAAATCTTGCAATGTAAATGTTAGCAATGTTTCATATGATTCATTTCATCGAGATTTACTATTGCAAATACGACAAATGGACATTAAAGAGAGGCGCGGCATAACGCAATGGAGACCCGCAAGTAAAAGTTTATAAACATCTATTTAAGACGTGAGACGCCAAAGGGCGACGTGATATGTGAGATTGGCGAAGTTATACGCGTCATTGATGATGTGAAAGGGCACAGTTATGATGTATGATGCGACAGTAGCAAGACGACGAACTGTGAAGTAACAACGACGAAACAGTCGCGACAGCCATGAAAGTGAAACGGTAGAGGACAAAGTGGGAGGTAGGAGAGACGTTGTGAGAGGCTATTCCGATAAAGTTAATCGTGATCGTGAAAAAATGAACCGGATAATGCCGTAGTGAGTCTGCTCAATGACGAAGTGAGACGTGATAGTTACGACGTAAGGTGTAACCTACACGGCAATGAAAAAGTGAGTGACAGTTACGAAGCAAGACGCTACATGGACAATGAGACGGCTCAGCGGCCATGAGGGAGGTGCCGGTGACAGACGCGACAGCGGCAAAATGAGTGGTGACAGTTAAAAAGTAAAACCTTTAGTCTGATTGTGAGTTGCAACCCACAAGGCAAAAAAAGCGACAAGTAATCATGAAGTGGCACCGACGAAACAGTCGCGTCAGTCACGATGTGAGACGTGACAGTGACAAAGTGAACAGGCAGAGGACTAAGTGGGCGGTTACGGCGACGAAGTTAATCGTGATCGTGATGAAATTAACCGGATTAATACTGTAGTGAGCCTGCAGAATGACGAAGTGAGACGTGACAGATACGACGAAGGAGTGTATTCTGAGTTGTAACCTTCACGGTAATGAAGAAGTAAGTGACAGTTACGAAGTAAGAAGATACAGGGACAAAGTGCAACGAAACAGCAACTAAATGGGGAGGGGCGACAGTGACGAAGTGAGAAGGAACAATACTGAAATGAGCCTGCACAGCGACGAATTGGCCTGGAGGTACCGTGACAAAGTGAGACGCGTCAGCGAAGTGAGCGGTGAAACAAAGTAAAACGTTCAGTCAGATTGTGAGTTGCAACCCACAAGGCGAGAAGTAATAATGACGTGAAACGTGACTTTTTCGAAATAAAACGGGGCAGCTACGTCGTGACACTGCGCAGCGGCAAAGTGAGAGGTCACAATGACAAAATGAGATGCTACAAATACCATCTTAGACGTATATTTTGACTAAAAGTATCTACTTTGTTGTAACCACCTTCCAAAGCAGTCAGTCATTCCGAAGTCAAATATAACCTTACCCGATTACCTAATCGCAAGTCTCCTGGCTTTGATTTTATCACGTACAGAATCATCCGTAAATTTCCTTAAAAAGTCATAATTTACCTCACATACCTCTACAACAGTATATTCCGCACCACACACTTCTTTTTGCCTTAGAAATACTCAAATATTGTCTTATTCCCTAAGCTCGCCCATAATGCATCTTCCTACCGTCCAATCTGTCTGCCCTCTCTTCTCAAAAATATTTGAGAAGATCCTATTAAAACGTTTGATCCCTTCACTTAAATCTCACCATCTTTTTCCGGACAACCAATTTGATTTTCACTCCCAACACTCCACAACCCAACAGGTGCTTCACGTTGTAGACCGTATAGGGGAGTCTTCCTCGACGTATCACAGACGTTTGTTCGTGTATGGCACAAAGGTCTTCTGTACAAACTAAAGCGGGTCCATCCAAACATCTATTACCTAATCCTTCGCTCCTACTGGACGATATTTCAGAGTCCGGCAAGAGTCGGACTACTCGGACTGCGGTCCTGTGGGAGCGGGCGTACCCCAGAGCGGTGTGCTCGGACCACTCTTGTACCTCCTCTACAGACTTCCCATCCAGACCTTCTTCTCTCTTTGTATCCTTAGGACACAGCCGTCCTATCGTCCAATCCCGATCCTGAAAAAGCTGACTGCGTTAGATACATTGGGCTCTATCTTGACTCACGACTGACGTGGAAACTACACATCCAAATAAAAAGACCGGAACTGAATAGACGATTCGGATTACTCTATAAACTACTCGGACGCAAATCTAATTTATCGACAAAAAACAAATTAACATTGTACAGAACACTACTGAAACCGAATAGGACAAACGGACTAGAACTGTGGGTTACCGTTAAACCTACCTACATCCAACGAATTCAATCCTTCCAATCCAAAGTCCTTAGAATTACAGTTACTATGTCTCAAACGCCACTTTCTACAATGACCTCAAAATACCCTTAGTAAATAAATTAATCCCATCCAAATTCGCCCAGTTCGACGAGAAACTCTCCACTCACCCCAACTATCCCAATCCATGTCCAATATAATCCACCCTTGCAATCCAGCCCGCCAATTAAATCGGAGATGACCTCGGGTTCTCCTCATCAAGGACTATCCTTGCTCAAAAGTAGGAGACCAATAATGGTTGGCGACTCCCTCAAGACATGATATATAGTGTATAAATGTAAATATGCAAATAACTTCAAATTACGAGATGTATATTTTATTAATACAGGTACTAATAAATTTTAAAAAAGTGATATTACTTCAAAAAAGACCTATATTTCCAAGTCAAGTGGAAGTTACATTATTACAGGTGGTTACAATTGGAATAAACGGAGAGTCGAAATGGAAAGTTTGTCGCACGGGCGAACGAAATCACGGTAGCTCAAGTGGTAGAGCAGCGGCGTATTTAGCCGAAAATCGTTGGTTCGAATCCCGCATGTGGCACAAATTTTTCATTTCAAAAAAATTTTGTATAATTAATTGAGTACGTATTATTATGTTCACTGATACTAGAACTCCCATATTAACCCATGGTAACTGTGTTAATATTTAAGAAGAAGAAAAATAACTTTATTCTGGGACTGGTGTCCCCTAAGAATAATTTACATGAAATAAATAAAGGAAGTTCCTTCCTTGAAGTTAAAAGTAAAAAAATATAGAAATCTTGGCACAATGTATACCAATAAGGCAGGACAGAAGAAAAAATTACGAGAATATTAAACAAAAATAACAAATCTTAGGTCTCTGCTTGGAGGGAGAGGAGGTGATTATACAGGTGGGATTTAAAGGAGGAAAAGGAGAGAGCGTGACGAATAGAAAGGGGAAGGGAGTTCCAGAGTTTAGGGGCTCGGATCAGAAAGGATCGTTCGAAGGTATGGGTTGTATGTTGCGGAAGGAAAAGATCGATTGGATGATGTAAGGAGGACGACGAGTGTGGTTGGACTGGAAAAGAAAGCAACCTAGGAAATACTGTGCACGGAAGGAGGGGAATAGCCAGGAAAGTTGGGAATACAACCCCGACACCCGGGATCCCCGTGGGGTGCCGTACACAAATCTTACGCAACAATTCATAATACGCTTCAATCAAGCGTTCCCCTCCTCCGAGAGACCACTGTATGCCACATAGCTATAATCGAAGAAGGGAAGTATAAGGGGAAGATACAAGGAGTTTGCGGGTGGAGAAAGGTAAGAGAAGCCAGGACCGACGAAACAGGCTGAGGAAGGAAATGTAATGGCGGGAAATTTGGGAAATGTGAGAATGCCAGGAAAGGTTTTGGTCAAAGACTACTCCTAGGTTTTTAACCGAAGAGCAGAAGGGGATGGGATGGTTATTTAGCATGAGAGGTGGGATGCTGGGGAGGGAATTGAAGAGTTGCCTGCACCCGATAATTATGGCGGTGGATTTCGACGGATTGAGGACTAGGGAATTTTTATGGGCCCATTCGTTGATGGAGTGTAGGTCTTTTTGGATCTTGAGAGTGGCCGAGTGAAGATCGGAAGAGTGGAAGGATATGTATATTTGGGAGTCATCGGCATATAGGTGATAGTTACAGGACTTGATGGAGTCGAGCAGATCATTGATATAAATGGAAAAAAGGATAGGAGAGTTGCCTAGAGCTTTGGGGCACCCCAGATTTTAAGAAGGAAGGAGGAGGTAAGGCCATTGGGAAGGGAGACAGCTTGGTGGCGATTGGTAAGGTGTGTTGATATTTCGTAAATTGATACAAACATTAAGGGAAAATGTTGGAATTCTGAATGACCTGGTTTAATTATTGTTTGTATAACTTATATCTGAGTGAATCCTTAAATTTGACGTTTAATGAAAAATGCTAGGAGGAATTCTATGGAATAAACTATCCAATTTATATATTAAATGTATTTATTTTGCAAATAGTATTCTTATGCTAATATTTTAGAATGAAGTATAATTGTACAATACGAAAGAAAATTATTCTAGTATAATTTGCTGTTCAGCTCATTCTATAAATGTTAAATCGATTTTTATTAATTTTTCCCCAGTTCTTGGGTTATCTATTATAGTTGAGAGAAGATTATTTCAGACATATGGCCGGAAAAGACAAAAGTAGGTTAGTTGATACCTGCGGGGCACATGATGGTAAACAACATGTTGTTGTCCTGAATCCGCGAACTTCCCAGCCCTCGTAAACATTCGAAGATAGGGGTGTCGAAAATATGGCCCGTTTCGGCCTAAACGTTCCATCCAGCCATCCGCTATCCGGCGAGGCCAAAGTGACCACGTAAAACCGTTGGAAAAAATTTCTCGGCCCGCCCCTAGAACCCAGGATTGAAACGCTATTCAGCTCATGGATATTCATTACTTCCGGCCCGAGATAAAACCGAATGGCAAATCTGCTAATAACCCCGGTTTAAATTATTCAAAGCTATGTTCTTCCACAATCCGTTCTCCGAATATAATCCATGTAATGAAGATGAATGGACTTACGTTGATACGTCAAAACTCCCCTTACCTGCGATATTGTACGGAAAGCGAACGTAAAATAAAACATTAATCCATTTACGTTTTAGTGAACAATTGACAAAGTTATTTCTTTCAATTAATTCTTGGTTGAAATAAAAAAGTCAGTATCACGAGCGAGATTCGAACCCACGACCTTCGGCTAGATGAGAATGGCAAAAAGAGGAAAAATTCGAACGGTTGTAGGTTGGAATGAGGAGTTGGTGTCCGAATAGATCGAAGTCACGATAGTTCACATGGTAGTGTAACGGCGTATTGAGCCGAAGGTTGTGGGGTTCAAATCCCGCTTGTGACACTGACTTTTTTTATCTCAACCAAAAATTAATTGAAAGAAGTAACTTGGTCAATTGACCACTAAAACGTAATTGGATTAATTAACTAAAAGAAGTATCGCTTCACTAAACAGCTCCACGTGGCCACTTCGAAAGTCGCTGAGAATCCAATCCTGATTACACAACGTTTGAAATGGGCAAAAAGGGGAAAAATTTGAATGGTTGTAGGCTGAGATGGAAAGTTGGTGCCCGGGAGGATCGAAGTCATGATAGCTTAAGTGGTAGAGCAGCGGCTATCAAGCCGAAGTTCGTGGGTTCGAATCCCGCTCGTGACAATAACTTTTTAACTTCAACCAAAAACTTTACATAAAAAGATTAATTAATTAAAAGAAGTATTTTCGTCAATAGACCACTAAATAATATATTCACTAACAGCTTCTCGTGGCCATTTATAGTCGCCGAGAATCGAATCCTGATTACACAACTTTGAAAAATGGCAAAAACTTGGGAAAATTGAAAGGTAGAATGAGATGGAAAGTTGGTGTCCGGGAGGATCGAAGTCATGCTAGCTTAAGTGGTAGAGCAGCGGCTATCAAGCCGAAGATCGTGGGTTCGAATCCCGCTCGTTACACTATATATTATTATATTTTGTCTCATGTAAATTATTCTAAGGGGACACCAGTCCCAGAATAAAGTTATTTTTCTTCTTCTTCTTCTTCTTACACTGACTTTTCTATCTCAACGAATACCTTTCTTAGAAAGAATAATTAATTAATGAAATAAAACATTTGTTTTTTATTGGTGCTAATCGCCTATACAGGGTGAATTGCTACTCGTGCTACAAACTTCTCCAGTAGATTCTTCACCCTAAAATGAACAAAAAAGTTCATATTGTCCATGGTCCGATTCTCAACCATTTCAGAGTAATTTCGCTTTTTATCGATTTTGAAAGATATCACGTCCTGGCGTCGGAAAATCGTGATATCTTTTAATCTAAACATTTCTCTGAAAATCTAATAGCACCGTTGAAATTCCCGTTAATTTTTCAATAAGAAGATGACGGTGGCAAAATGTTTGGGCTAATTTTTTGTGTTTTATTTCAGCCAGAACTACAAAAAGAGTGGAAAATTGTGTAAATCGGAAAGTGTATAAAGTAATCCAGAGTTTCTAATTTTAGTCTCAGAAGGCAGCAAATTTGAGGAAAACTACCTGATTTAATAACGCTTCCAACGCACTCGTCATTTTCTTATTTAGTGGTTGTGAGACCAAGATGTTGATGACAAAAAGAGAAAAAATGGTGGTTCAAGGATTGCTAATGTTTGAGAGTGACTTGCTACTCGTGCTACAAACTTCACCAGTAGATTCTTGACCCTAAAATGAACAAAAAAGTTCATATTGACCATGGTCCGATTCTCAACCATTTCAGAGTAATTTCGCTTTTTATCGATTTTGAAAGATATCACGTCCTGGCGTCGGAAAATCGTGATATCTTTTAATCTAAACATTTCTCTTAAAATCTATAAGCACCGTTGAAATCCCCGTTAATTTTTCAATAAGAAGATGAAGGTGGCAAAACGTTTGGGTCTTTCTTCCTTGACCTTCTAGCTGTTTGTAAACTTCTTAAGCATTACATACTAAATGGGCATTAAATTAAATTAAAAAATTTCAATGGAATTATGATTTTGATTCTCTCTAAAAATTAACGGGGATTTCAACGGTGCTTATAGATTTTAAGAGAAATGTTTAGATTAAAAGATATCACGATTTTCCGACGCCAGGACGTGATATCTTTCAAAATCGATAAAAAGCGAAATTACTCTGAAATGGTTGAGAATCGGACCATGGACAATATGAACTTTTTTGTTCATTTTAGGGTGAAGAATCTAATGGAGAAGTTTGTAGCACGAGTAGCAATTCACCCTGTATATAGGCCAATATGTCGTAGGTTCGAGTCCTGCTCGTGCCACAAAATCTTCATCTCATCCACACTCTACATAAAAATTAGAAATCTATTTAAATAAAATATAACAACATGTACGATACTGGGCTGCAGTGGTTTAAAAAAAATCCCATAATTTATAAACCATGAGCGATCAAAGGCATAATTTTTTCTCTTTAAATTGAACAGAACAAAGTAAAACTATGTTTTGCTCATTGTCATGGATGTTGATGCAGAGTTGTCAATAACCGTCATCTATGGATCTTGATTGACCAAAGACTGACAATAGCATAGAACGGACGGTCTGACAGTGTGAGCGCAGCTGTTCAGTTCAAACACTACCTGAATATATATTGCCCTAATGTGCGAATGCAATCCACCCAGCAAATGGAATCAAATCGATTGTCGTACGATTTACCCTGCTGACCTGTTATACTTTTTAACTGGAATGCTCCACAGAAAAAGTGGCGCACTATGAAGTTTTGATTTATGTTTTAATTTGACAAGGTTTTGACCATATTTTTTGTTTTATTACTTTAAAAGTTAGGTAGCATATCAGTCCACTGCTTTACTTGTTATACACCAGTGATTTTCCGAAAATAGATGGAGTAAAAATTGCAACGTTTGCAGATGATACAGCGGTGATATCACTAGGACCGACGATCACCCACTCAGCCAAAATCCTCCAAAATCCATGTAATAAGTTAAACGAATGGACAGAAAAATGGAAAATCAAGCTAAATCAACATTTATCAGTTCATCTAATCTTTACAAATAAAAAGGTGGACCATGTTCCGTCGCTCACAATCGATGGAACTACTGTACCATACAGCAATACAGCAAAATATCTGGGAATGACCTTAGACGCCAAGCTGAGATGGAAAGAACACGTGAAGAAAAAAAGGACATAAATAGGTTTAAGGTATAGACAACTATACTAGTTGATAGGACGTGGCTCCAATCTTGCTATACAAAATAAAATATTATTATATAAACAAGTCATAAAGCCTATGTGGACAGGTATTCAACTATGGGGTTGTACCAAACACAGCAATATCAAAATCATACAAACACTCCAAAATAAAATCTTACGTAACATGGTCCATGCATCTTGGTACATAAGGAATAAGGACTTACATAGGGATCTTAAGATCCCTGAAGTCACGGCGGAAATAAAAAGATTTGCCGCCGAACACCAGGCTCGCCTCAGCCAACACGAGAATGTGGAAGCTACCAAACACTTACATAACCGAAACATGGTCAGAAGATTAAAAAGAACAAAGCCATATGAACTTGTGTAGTTAAAAGTGAATAGTGAAATGTATATCTTATTGTACCAATGTGTTTATAAGAATGTAAACATTTATTTACTCTATAATATTATTGTAAAATTAATGGTTGGTCTAATAAGGCAAGTTTTAATAAATAAAATTAAATTTAATTTTAAAAAACCTTTAAAAGTTTTGCTTAAAAAATGTATTTGTTTTTGTCGCTGATAGTGAGGAACAACCGGTTAATTCATAATTTTGTTTTAAAATCTCCAGAGCGTAAATCATCAACAACGGCATTTAGTTCTTTATTGACTGTACTGGTGGTACAAAATAAAATGACTACGAAAAGCCCCATAATCAGTGAACAAGTGGCCTATGCCGTTACACTCGTTGGGGATAGAAGAAATCGGCTTTCACTGCAAGAGTTTATGAGCGTTGAACGCTTCGATCAAAACCGCTACTTGCATCGTAGCACTTAGATTTGCCTAAAAGGTCGGTTGTCGGGCCAATGGTACCAAGGAGATTGCAAGTTGTACTCAGAGACCAGGATCGGGATTCTCGAGAGCCAAGGGACCGGGCAACAAAACGACCATCAGGGTCCATTTATCATATTTCACACTCTAAAATATCACTTTTCCATTGCTTCTTGAACGTCTCGCATACTTCAACTGTTCAAAGGGATCTATCTGTTAGCCTTGAAAAAATAAGGAGAGTTGCAGAAGTGAGTCTATATCCTAGCCAGCAACGGATCCAGCGCTTACCAGAGAATATCGTCGGTACCGCTTAGAGTTTGCAAAGGACAGAGAAAATGGGTGGAAACAGTAATGAAGGAAGTTGTTTTCAGACGATTCCCAGTTTTCTCTTCATCCGCCAGACGTACGTCTTTGATTTTATCGAACAGATGTAAAGCCCTTCAGCTAATGTAACTTTGCCGGAAGAGGATTGTTCGGAGATGCTTCAAATATGGTGTGGAGCGGAAGTTCTTCGGAGGGAAAAACATAGTTACATATTTTTAATGGGACGTCACTTAATTCAGAAGTCGTGACATGTTTCTCATTGGGGTCGCAAAGTCTTGTAACATGAGGTTCTTTAACGTGCGCACCTAGCACATAGCATATCACATGTTTAGTTTCTCAACGTAGGAGCGACTTAGCTGATAGTGTGAGACAATGAGGTTCGGTGTAGAAGCCACCAAATCCACAGATTAATCAAACAGACATGCTGACTTCTCCCGCTTGCCTCGTCCGAAGGGTTAGGGGTATTGGTATAAGTTAACCGTTTGTCGTGGGTAAAGGGATACTCCAAAGGTCCGAAATGCATCAACCGGTCTACCACGCGCGCCCTAGATAGAATCGACAACCCTGTCTCCCAGGGTGTTGGGGCTCCTGTAGCGTCGGATCTTCCGGATCCGTTTAAAGTGGAATTTCTACTCCCTAGAGGAACCTGCTTCAGTAAAACACGCCCATGCAGGCAACACCGAACAACAAGCTCTTCTCTAAGTACTCGACAGGAGCCTCACCACTAAGCCACTACGAGTCCATTCCCACGCAGCTGGGCTCGGACTTAGAACGATACTTCGCTGCTCCGCAGTTCAGATGGTTATGCACCCTCCCCCGTCTACGGAGACAGAGAAATCGTGACAGTAATTCTTGAAGAACATATGATCTATTTGCTTAGTTTATTGGCGAGCAATTTTTTTAATGCAAGAGAAGATGTCAGCATTTTCACCCTAAGACGTCCACCCCTATCCCATTTAGTACTTTTTGGTCGAGCTCAGGCGTTGGGTAAAACGAAGAAAGAACCTTCGTACAGCCTTAGCTGATCTGAAAGTTACGTTGGGTGAGATGTGGAATGAAATTCCTCAAGAAGAAGATTAAAGCCCGACAAGTCTTTGACATCGAAAAAGACAATAAAATTTTTTTCGTTTTTTTTTTATTTTTGCGTTTTTCTTAAAAAAAAACCGTAAAAAACGTGTCTTACGAGTCTTAATTGTGAGAATGCTAAGATGTTTAGAGTTTATAATAAAACAATAAGGGGTAATACACACTATTCAAGTAATTAAGGTTTTTAGTTGAGATGAAAAAAAGTTAATGGCACGAGCGGGATTCGAACCCACGACCTTCCGCTAGATACGCCGCTGCTCTACCACTTGAGCTCTCGTGACCTCGATCCACTCGGACATCAACTTCCCATCTCAACCCCACCTTATGAGTTTCCCTCCTTTTTGCCATTTTCCTTTTTTTCATCTCAACTAAAAACCTTAATTAATTGTAATGTATTAATTGGTCACGCGGACCACTAAATTAGTGAATTTAATGAATTAAAATGAAGGACACTTCACTAAAGCTCTCCGTGGCCATTCCATTTGTCGTCGAGAATCCAATCCGATTACTCGACATTTGAAAAATGGCAAATGGATTCGAATCCTGCTCGTGCCATTAAATTTTTTTCATCTCAACTAAAAACCTTAATTAATTGTAATGTATTAATTGGTCAAGCGGACCACTAAATTAGTGAATTTAACACTATTCAAGGTTGTAAAGTTTTTTTTGTCTTAGTTGATATGAAAAAGTTAGTGTCACGACAGGGATTCGAACCCACGACCTTCGGCTTAATGCTGCTCTGATCGCTTGAACTATCGTGACTTCAAAGCCACGCTAAACATATATGCATTAATTGTTAAGTTTGTTTTTTAATGTTTTACGTTCATACAGAAAATTGATTTTTTCTTTTTTAAATTAATTTTTTAGTTTTTGAAAGATATTTTTATTTTCCCTCTAACCAAATCTGTTATTAAACACCAGAATTATAAAATATATCGATGTTAATATTACTGAATAGGCAAGAACATAAAAAATTAAGCTCTAGGTTAAGATCTTGACGACAAACCCGATAACTGAGAACTTTGAATTAGCTGGTCAATGATCTATATGAATAAAAAAAATCAAAATTCAACATGAGCGACATTTTTTAGGAGCTCTGTATTAGTAAATCTTTGGCTTTCTAGTTTGTTAGAGTTTTACATTGATTGAACGGGTTAATTTAGATTTTTTGTGTTTCGTTATAAATTATTTCCATTATACGTACATATTTTTTATCATAACAATGAAGGAAAGCGTAGCAAATACAGAAGATGGCGGGATTTAGTTTTCTTTCTAAATGTTACTCGGAGGACTGTAGTGTTTATAGAATCGAAGCACGAAACCCACTCGTTAGCCAAGACGAGAATTGCCTCTCACACACGGTCCCTCTTAAATCCTCTTTTTCCTCTTTAACACCTACTCCGGAAATCCGACTTATGAATCGCCCTCAGTGATTTACGCCTAAATTTATTTACGGATTCTGCATCACGTGTCTAAAAACAATCGTACAGGCATATTTTAATAATGGTACCTCCCCTCGTTGTAATTACGACAAACCTACTTTCATTAACCGACTTAATCGCGACAATGATTTATATTCGTTGTGGAAAACCGCAGGCGGACCGCCGGCTATATTACAATAGCTCCGGACGTTTAATTGTATTTGGCCACTTAGCTTGCACTTATTGTGTTCAATTATTGCACTGATCAATCATTTCCCCCAGGGCGCGACTGACTTGTTGATCGCCCGCCTCGTACATTAGCTGTGACTCAGTGAAAGCGAAATTCTCTATTCGTGACATTTCCATTAAATAAGGGTCTCATCGGCTGAATTGTCGGGCAGGGGATGATTGATCAAATGGACGCCTTTCACGGATTCATGTCCTTTGTCAATTGTATGTTTTTGTTATGCAGAGTGGCTTCAGTTATGTTCTGCCCCTTTCCGATTGTAAAACAGACTTATAAACTCTCACAGTAAATTTCATTATTTGTTTTTACTCAAAAATGTAATTTGAACTGTTCAATCTATCTGTGATGAACATAGAAATTCAACGTTACCAGTCATTTTCTCTCTGTGTATCCTTGTTGTGTTGCTATGTTGTACATTTCAGCATTTCACCATCTTGAGTGTTCCCCAGACCCAAACAGACCTTCAAAGCGAAGATAGGCAGATCAAAATGATGATAACGACCAAATTACTCGAAATAGATTAAGCTGTGCGAAAATTACGACGTGAAAAGACAGTCACGAAGTTAAATGACACAGTGATACAGCACAATGATGAAGTGAGGAATGTAGCGAGGTAAGACGCCACAGTAACGAAATGAAACGCAACGACGATGGCATTTCGACAAAATAAGACGTAAAAGTGACGAACTGAGGCGTCACAGCAATGGATGGAGAAACGGCGTTACGAACTGTAATGTGATAACACCGAGGTCAGACGCAACAATGGCAAAGTGAAATGATCAAGAGACCAAGTAAAAGGTGACAGTGACCAAATAAAGCAGGGAAGACATGAGATGGCATTGCACCAAAGTAAGAGGCGGCAATATCGGAGGGTTTCGAATCAAGAAGTGACCGTTAGGAAGTGAGTGCCGACTGTGACGAAATGAGACACGTCAGTTACAAAGCGACACGCAACAAGGACGAAATTAGATGCGACAATGAAGAAGGGACACCGTTTCCGGTTGGTTTGTGAATGTTGTGTTTTCATTTTTTTAAACATGTTTTTGATGGAATAAATTGTGTATTCCAGTTCTCATTTATTTCTAAGTTCAGAAGTTTCTTTATTCTGTGTCTCAATTTTTTAATTTACAAAAGTTAAACGGAACATAAGGTTAAATTTGTTCTCAATATCCAGTGATTTTTAAGTTTATATCATAAGTTAGGTCTAAAGACGGTCAATATTATTGTACAATATAGATTGCACAATAATTTGACGGTTGCCCCTTAACGTTCAATAATATTGTACAAAATTTTGCTTGTGCAATGAACTTGAATAGTTTGAAGGCGATATTGAAGTTTGTTCAATATTTTCCACTTGTCGATAGTTCACAAACTGATTGATATTGCGCAATAATGCCAACAGACTGTGCAATATTTTCCAGGTCGTACAATATATTTTCAACTTTTCGTCAATCATGCAATGTATTGCACAAACTTTCAATATCGTCTACACACGATCAATTAAATTGCACAAACCAAAATATTGTGCAATAATATTGATCGTCTATGGGCCGCTTTATATCAACATACTTTTTAAAATATGTGTTTTTTTAACTTTATTTATTTGAATTTACAACTGTACATGTATTATATACACCAACAGATTGGATTTCAATTTTTTACGCGCGTTATACAGAAAGCTACCCATGGCAGCCACTGTGGAATAATAAAATGATATTAATCATTTAAGAAGTCTCATCCATATCCTTTTCAGACTTTTATTTCTTAATTGTAGGGCATGGAGTAATCGTATTTGTGTGATTTTGTAATTTACTATGAAAACGTCTATAATATGTTTTGATGGAAGAAAAAACGGTCGGCATATAAAGATCTCTGTGAAATGTGTTATTATTATATTTACAGAAAAAGGAAGAAACAAATAGCCTTAAAATTTTGAATTGAAAACTTTGTAATTTCTGAATATTGGAATATTTGATCCTTAACCTTGGCACTGGTATATCCAAATAGGTTTAAGTAGGTATGTGTATGTCGAAAGTTTCAATTTTAAATGGTTTGTTGAGTGTCTGTTTTTATAACGTGTGTATGGATTCCAAGGCTTCTATCGAATGTAAGTCCTAAATACTTAAATTTGTCAGATTGAGGAAAGGTTCATTGTATAAGTGCTAGGACAAGTCTCACGACGGAATGTATACGTGAGATGTCGTGTCTTTCAGAGGTTAAACTTTATTTTCCAAAGATTGCTCCATCTTTCAATTGTTGATATTTAAGAAAAGTGAAGCTTGTGCAGAAGAGGGATGACTTGTGTGGCGGTGTCATCTGCGTATGTGGCGGTAAGTACTTTCTCATTTGTATGGATATCAGAAATAAAAATTGTGTACAAAAGCGAAGGGAGTATTGACTCTTGTGGCACACCTGTAAGTACTTTTTTCATCTCAGAAGTGTCTGAACCCTGGTTTACTGAGAAAAATCTCTCCTTAAGGTTTGATTGTATAATTAGATAATAGACCTGGTGTAAAAATACACTATACATGTCGAAGGCTTGAGAAATATCTAGAAACAATGCAGTCCCGTAAAGTTTCTGCTCGAGGCATGAAGTAACGAAATCTGTAACTCTGTGAAGTTAATGAATACTGAAATGAGGGGTTCGGAATCCAAATTTATTTTCTGGGAAGATGTTGTTTGAAGAAGCAATAGTGATAATTCTCAGTACTGAATTGAAATTCAAAAATTGAAAAAAACTTTATTTTCAAAAATTTTGTCTAGTTGGTGGTATGTGGTTGTGTAACATAAGTGAAGTGTAAAACAAGGATGAGTTGTTAGTAGGGCGGAATCATCAGCGTAAGTGGTAGTAAGTGCCTTCTCATTTGTGGGCATATCAGAAGTAAAAACTGTGTACAAGAGCGGAGCGAGTATTGACCCTTGTGGCACACCTGCAAGCATTTTTTCATCTCAGAAGTGTCCGAACCCTGGTTTACTGAGGAAAATCTGTCCGTAAGTTTTGATTGTATAATTATATAATAGGCTTGGTGTAAAAATAAGTTACATACTATGCCGAAGTTTGAGGAACATCTAGAAACACTTCACTCCCGTAAAGTTTCTGCTCAGCATGAAGTGATGAAATCTGTAACTCTGTGAAGTTGATGAGCAGTGGAATGATGGGTATTAAAGACAAATTGATTGTCTGGGAAGATGTTGTTTGGAGTGTAGCAATAGTGATAATTCTCCGTACTGAATTGAAATTCAAAAATTGAAAAGAACTTTATTTTCCAAAAATTGCTCTAGTTTTCAATTGTTGATAAGTGGTTTTGTAACATAAGTGACGTGTAAAACAAGGATGACTTGTTAGTAGGGCGGTATCATCTGCGTAATCGGTGGTATTTGCCTTCTCATTCGTGGGCATATAAGAAATAAACAGCGGAGCGAGTATTGACCCTTGTGATACACCTGCAAGGACTTCTTCCCCCTCAGAAGTCTCCGTACTTACTAGGAAAAATCTCTTCTTAATGTATGATTGTATAATCAGATAATAGGGCTGGGGTAAAAATAATTTTAAAGTATAATAATCCCTCATGCCATTCTTTGTCGAAGGGCTGAGAAACATTTAGAAACAGTCGCGTACAGTGTCTGCTCTGGGCATTAAGTGATGAAATCTGTAACTTTGGGATTTTGATGAGTTTCAATGGGTTTAAAATATGTAAAAACGAAAAGAGGAACATAGTTCCAATTTCATAACTGGGCGACAGGCTGCTTGAATCCGCCCACGACCAAATTTAGTATCTCTTCTGGCTGACTATACAAATTAGTACTAAAGAGATTACTGCACACCGTTGATTGGCCTCTCCTTTGGGGGCTGTGTATGTGTCGCAAATATTTGATTTGGTCACGACGACCGCCCCCGACGAGGTCGAATTCGATTAGAAAATTCCCCTCCGTTTCAAATGCCCGACCGGCCGTGAGTCATGATTATCTGAATACAATCTGTCACGCGGCTGCGAACGCTCACAGATTCGACGTCGAATTTTAATGAACGTTATTAATTTTAACCCGGTTCCGGAAATTTCGATAGAATTAAATTAGAGTCGTCGAAAATTCCGCATTTTAAAACACCATTTGTGCTAACAGTGATTATACGTGGCGTTCAAATGTAACTATCGTGGGCAATAAATAACAACGAAAAACAGGACACATACTCAATCCTTTAAACATTTTTTTTTACATATTGACGGCACATAAAGTACGTCAAGGGCATTTAACGTTTTTCATAAATTTACCTGCAATAGGTTATCTTTGGTTTCAGAATAGATCAATAATGTTTAATTTTTTTTTAATTCGGCATGTCACAGAGAATTTGATTAGGATGCAAATACTTAACAGCAACAATAGGAAATTTAGTTAGGGCATATTCAATTTGAACATTACGAAATCATATTTTTATGTAAGGTTTTGGTTGAAATGAAAAAGTCAGTGTCACGAACGGGATTTGAACCCACGACCTTCGGCTAAATACCACTTGAGATATCGTGACTTCGATCCACTCGGACACCAACTCTCCACCGCATACTAAACAATTAATTAAGGTTTTTAGTTGAGATGAAAAAAAGTTAATGGCACGAGCGGGATTCGAACCCACGATCTTCGGCTAGATACGGAGCTGGTAGAGACTTGAGCTATCGTGACCTCGATCCACTCGCACATCATCTTCCTATCTCAACCTCACCTTATCAGTTTTCCCTCCTTGTTGCCATTTTTCAAATGTCGTGTAATCGGATTGGATTCTCGACGACAAATGAAATGGCCCCGGAGAGCTTTAGTGAAGTGTACTTCATTTTAATTCATTAAATTCACTAATTTCGTGGTTCGCTGTGAAAAATGGCAAAAAGGAGGGAAAACTCATAAGGTGGGGTTGAGATAGAAAGTTGATGTCCGAGTGGATCGAGGTCACGATAGCTCAAGTCTGTACCAGCGGCGTATCTAGCCGAAGATCGTGGGTTCGAATCCCGCTCGTGCCATTAACTTTTTTTCATCTCAACTAAAAACCTTAATTAATTGTAATACATTAATTGATCAAGCAGACCACGAAATTAGTGAACTCATACTAACCTTTCGAATTTTCCCTCCTTTTTGCCATTTTTCAAGTGTCGTGTAATCAGGATTCGATTCTCGGCGACATTTCAAGTGGCAACGGGGAGCTGTTAGTGAAGTTAGTCTTCGTTTTTACTTATTGAATCAATTATATTTAGTGGTCTATAGACCAAATTACTTCTTTCCATTAATTAATCTTTTTATGTAAGGTTTTGGTTGAAATTAAAAAGCTTAAAAAGCTCCGAGTGGCTCCAAGTCACGAAAGCTCAAGTGGTAGAGCAGCGGCTAAATAGCCGAAGGCCGTGGGTTAGAATCCCACTCGTGGCACTAGGTTTTTTATTTAAACCAAAACCTTACAAAGCAAGATCAATTTATTGAAAGAAGTAATTTGGTCAATAAACCACTAAATATAATGGATTATAAATTCAATTGAATTCAGATTGGAATCGTCAATATTTGCCATGTTCAGTTATGATTTTTTGCATGGTTGATCGTATAAGCGCGTCATTAAAATTTTCTGGGTTTGATACAACTGAATTAGAACATAACACATACAAAGACAAACCACTGAAGTTTATTTTTATCTTGTTATTCATCTTATTACAAAAAAGAAAATATACAAATAAATGTACTAGTTTGGCAAACATATGAATAAAATTTATAAATATACTCTAAATAATTTATATATTGTATAAATTACTAATATAAATAATGCTACTAACAGATAGAATTTGAAAATGTTAAATTAATAGAAAAAGAATATAACAATGAAAACCTGATGTGCCAAGAAAATATTTATATAAATTAAAAGCAAAAAAGGTATCAATCTAGAAAAAGATAAAAACAAAATATCTTCGCGAGGGGTGTCAGTTACGAAGATAGGCGCAACAGTGGCCAAATTAGAGACCACAGTGGTGAAGTAAGAGGCGATAGTTCCGATGCCAGAGCTGACAGTGAAGAAGTGAGTCGGAGGATTTCAGGATATGGTAGTAAGGAGGTAGTAAGGAGAGGGACGTAGAACGTGGATGTAGAAGTCCTTCAACCTGATGATGAGCTAAAAGGCTCGAAATCCGGATCGTTGCAAAACATCTTACTGTGAGTAGGAATTATCTTTTTAAACAGGATTGAACACCACACTCACTCCCTCATTTATCGGATCTATAAAATACCCAAGGTCAAATCCAGTACTAACAGATCATGGAATTTGAATACCAAATAGGTTTAATCCAAATTGCAAAATGTAGTAGCAAGAATGATCTACGTTATACTATCTCTCTTAACACCCGATCATTCCCAATGACCTATACCTTCCTTGACATAAAACCTCGACATTTGAGATGTCTTTCCTAGCTCGAGCCGCAAATCTATGGAATTCTCTCCCTTTGCCAATCACTCAAAACTGCCTTCTTTACCTGTTTAAAATTCCTCCTGTACCAACAACTCATCTCCCTCCAAACATAGACCCATAGTCCACAATGTTATTTGCTGCTATTGGTACATTATAAAGCTTGTACCTTTCTTTATTAGAGATAATTCTTTATTATGACTAATTTCCCTAAATTCTTATTACTGCTACTATTATTTCTATTTTTTTCTGTTTTGTATTATGTGATTTAGTTCAACTTGTTTCACCTAAAACCTTCATTCATTCAAATACCAGATTTGTAAAATTTTGTGACCTTGTTGTTGTTCTTAGGGGGCTCTAATGTCAGAATAAAGCTTATTCTCTCTCTCTCTCTCTCTCTCTCTCTCTCTCTCTCTCTTTTCCTCTCTCTCTCTTTCTCTCACTCTCTCTCTCTCTTTCTCTCTCTCTCTGAATTGTTTCTCTTCCTGTCCACCATCTCACTCTATTATTTTCTCTATCTCTCTTCCGCTCTTTCTCATTTTCTCTCTCTCTCTCTCTCTCTCTCAATCATTTTTCTCTCGCTGACTTACTATTCCTTTTTCTCTCACTAAATTCTACTCTCTCCTTTATCTTTCTCTCGCTCTCCTTCTCACTCTCTCTCCGTTTATCTCTCTCATTCTCCGTTTTCTCCATTTCTTTCTCAAAAGCACGAACTGTCTGAGTGTCAAATTGGATATAATTCTACGAATATAAATGAAACATTATTCGTTAAATTAATTATTTTCTCCTTTTCTCTCTTTCTCTATTTCTCTCTTTCTCTCATACTCATTTTCTACATACGTTTCTTTATGTCGTAATAATTGTATTTTTAAAAGTTAATGTACTACGCATTATTAAAATATATAATATTTGGATTTTGTGACCTTGTTGTTGTTCTTAGGGGGCTCTAATGTCAGAATAAAGCTTATTCTCTCTCTCTCTCTCTCTCTCTCTCTCTCTCTCTCTCTCATTAATGCTAGTTTGTGAAACTTAATTTTCAGCTAGAACTCGACTGGAAAGTAGACTCCTCTGGATTCCTAACGGAATCCTATTTGTACAGACATCAGCGATTTTATAAAAGCGAAGTGCTTCTCCAGTTCTGCGTGATTTCGAAAAGCGTATAGATATCGAAATATGATTTCCAACAGGTGACTAAGAAAAAATGTGAGATTTTTTTAAAAGATAATTTCAAAAATTTGTTCACATCACTGTCAGTCCAATGGCGGGTTACACGAATGTTCATTTCCGTCGGTTTTCCCGCGATAATGACAAGCACAATATTATTCTTAATTATAAACCCTGCCGAATAATATCAGTCAGTTTGTAATTTCCTTCGCAAACAATACGCGTTAGGGAAGAGCCCTCCTTAGTCGGACCAGGACAAATTGTGGCTGATTAACGCCCGACTCTGAGAATGCCATTAGACGACGCTTGTCGCAGTAGACTTCTTGCTTCAATTAAAGCCCGAGGTTAATTTCTGATTCTTTATTCATCCAATCTCGTCGGTCGAAATTGTCCCTACTGATATCAAAGCGTTTTGCTTACAATTCATTTAAAGTTGGTTGGTCCGCCAATGTCCTTCTCTTCAAGTTAAATATCAGGAAGATTTTTGCAATGTTCGGTCAAGAAATGTTTAATAAATAGAGTACTGTAGTTTGGTTAAGGATTCTTATCTAAGCATATGGATGGACGAATGTGGTACAGTTTCCAGAGACATCAGTCGGGCCAAATGATTAGAAATTATAAAAAAATTCACCCAAAGGACTCCAAGTAAAGATTTCACTAAGTGGAATCAGTGAATTTAAAAAATTGTCTTACTTTCTGTATATCACAGCAAGCAAAATGATCAAATATGAAAAAAGTTATAGATCTTCTTTACTATATATCAGTCTACTTCAGTCGAACCAAAATGATGATCTGAAGTTATTTTGTACTTTCCAATCATTTGATACCACTGAAGAAGACACTGATATGGGCTTAAAAAGTGATAGAGTCTGGGTGTAGTTTGGTTAACAGCTAACAGCTTTGAAATAACATTTATAACTTTTGGCATATTTGACCATTTTGCTTGATGTGGTGTACAAAAAGAAAGACAATTTGTTAAATTTACTGATTCCACCTAGTGAAATTTGCACTTGAAGTCCCTTGGGTGATGAACCTAAATTATTTTTCATAGCTTTCAATCATTTTGTTTCGACTGATGTAGACTGATATGGGTTTAGAAACCAATAGAGTCCGTGTGCTGTTTGACTTACAGCTCACAACATTAAAATAAAATTTATAACTTTTTTCATATTTGATCATTTCGCTTGATGTGGTGTATGGAAGGAAAGACAATTTGTTAAATTTACTGATTCCAACTAGTGAAATTTGCACTTGGAGTCCCTTGGGTGATGAATCTGAAATTATTTTGTACTTTCCAATCATTTGATACCACTGAAGAAGACACTGATATGTTCTTAAAAAGTAATAGAGTCTGGGTGTAGTTTGGTTAACAGCTAACAGCTTTGAAATAACATTATAACTTTTGGCATATTTGACAATTTTGCTTGATGTGGTGTACAGAAATTCTTTAGTCGTATCAAAATGATTGGAAATTATAAAAAAATAAGGGTTCATCACCCAAAGGACTCCAAGTGCAAATTTCACTACTTAGAATCAGTAAATTTAACAAATTACCTCTCTTTCTGTACATCACAGCAAGCAAAATTATCAAATACGAAAAAAGTTATAAATCTTATTTCAAAGTTGTGAGCTATAAGTCAAACAGCACACGGACTCTATTGCTTTCTAAACCCATATCAGTCTACATCAGTCGAAACAAAACGATTGGAAGCCATGAAAAATAATTCAGGTTCATCACCCAAGGAACTCCAAGTACAACTTTCACTACGTAGAATCAGTAAATTTAACAAATTGCCTTTCTTTTCATACACCACGTCAATTAAAATGATCAAATAGGAAAAAAGTTATAAATCTTATTTCAAAGCAGTGAGCTGTTAGTCAAATAGACCCCTCCCCCCGACTATATACTTTCTAACCCCATATCAGTACACTTCAGTCGAACCAAGATGACTGGAGGCCATGCAAAATAACTCAGGTTCATCACCCAAGGGATTCCAAGTGGAAATTTTACTAGGTGGAATCATTAAATTTAACGAATTGTCTTTCTTTCCGTACACCACATCAAGCAAAATGGTCAAATATGACAAAAGTTATAAATGTTATTTCAAAGCTGTTAGCAGTTAGCCAAACTACACCCAGATCTATTACTTTTTAAGCCCATGTCAATGTCTTCTTCTGTCGTATCAAAATGATTGGAAAGTACAAAAAAACATCAGATTCATCACCCAAGGGACTTCAAGTGCAAATTTCACTAGTTGGAATCAGTAAATTTAACAAATCGTCTTTCTTTCTATACACTACATCAAGCAAAATGATCAAATATGAAAAAAGTTATAAATCTTATTTCAAACCTGTCAGCTTTTACAAGCAGCACCCCCGACTGTATTACTTTCTAAGCTCATATCCCAAGACACTGTTGAATCTGGGGATAAACGCATTGAATTAAACTCACAATAAACATCTGCGGTTTTTCAGAAAGGGGCTTCGCGTTCGGCGAGGGTCGAAATGCAATAAGGGGGACGGGAAAATCTCAAGTCGGAAGCCCTCCTATCCTCTTAACGCCATCATTAACAAATTAATTTCGAAGAAAGTTATCGAAAATGAAATATACCCACGGAGCCGGAACTGTTCCACCCTTCGTAAGTAAATCGAGTAAATTGACCTAAGAAATGAAACTGGTTCGACTCTAACTGGCTAAGCCGCCGGTTATTGATCTATTGTCGACGAATTCCGAATGTAGCAATCACCTGGGGTTGAGAGTACAATTTCGCCCCCTGGATTAGTTTTCCCATTTACTGTTTATTCATTTGACCTGTTTAAAAGAAAAACATTTTTCTTTTTGTTATAATGAACCAACTAGTTTTCCTGTAAAATAATTATCTGAGAAATAAATACAAAACATCGATGGACTATCATCTTTTCTTTTTGATTGTTAACAAATTTAGATTTTCTCACTATTTCTTTCTAAAAAAAAACTAATTTTCATTTTCAAATAACCCTCACAAAATGAGCCGTACATAATGTAATTTGAATAATGCAATAAGAAAAAAATATTCTTTTGCGAATAATAAAATTAGAAGATTAGATTAGGTATTGAATTACAACGAGGCTCTTAAAGCGTAAGCCAATTTCATGTTAGAAGTAAACGGAGGGGAGGGCTCGTCTAACAAAATAATTTACGCAAGGATATTATTGTTCATCAGGGTCGGAGGGGTGTAAAATAAGGGAGGATATTGTGTTAAAGAGAGTCGTCAAAGGGGGGCTGCGGCCTGATCCAAAGCGCTGAGTCAGAAATCAAATTATATAAACAAAGAGAGTTCATTAAAATCATTTGTCGGCTTGACATAATCTTCGTTTTTTATTATATACGGTATATTTCAGCCCTGACCCATTTGGGAGTAATAGAAATCACCCTATAAATTTTCTCCGTCATACTTCGTTAATTACATAGTTTGTTAATGATAAATAAATTACCACTCCAATCCAACTACAAAATATAAAAAAAAACACTAAAAATAGAATAAGGATATATGAAAAATATTTTGAACATGAATACTCAATAACTCTGTAATCAGTGTCTTTATGGCCACACTGGTAAAGAAAGTAAAACGGGAACACACTCGATGCAACGCTATGCGATGCTACCCGACGAATTATCACGTGGGGTTCCAGGATTATGAAGTGATAGAAAGAGTGCACGTTTTTTTATTAGGAAGATCTTCTTACTGCCTAATTCTACTCCAAACTATATGCTTTATATGGAGACGGCAGTGGATAAAATTTTCCTTTTTACGCTTTCCCTGCATTTTTCATTTGTTTTAAGGGTACTTAAGGGCCCTGTTGCCCAAATCTCCAAAATTACTGCTCTCGAGGTTATTAAATCAAATGGTTCTTGATTTCGGCAATGGAATACTTTAGCTTCTCAATATGGTTGCGATTTTTCTTTTTGTTTAGAAAACCTCTCTAGTTGGCCCAATTATACCATGAAACTTTTGTGCAGACTACGTGATCAACATCGTGTGAGTTGTGAGCATCGGGCTCAGGTCTCCAAGAGGTATGTTCTCTTTAAGGCCCTAGACCACTCTTTAGGCCCCGTTGCACCAACTTCGTTTAACCTTGGTTCAGTACTGAACTGAGTTCAACACAAATATCGGCGTTTTTCAATCTCTATTGATCCGAGATCAAGTGATGAACGTCGATCAATTCTGAACGGTCGTCGAGCTCGGGTTAAACAGGGTTCAGAGCTGAACAACGTTCATTTGATAATATAACCTGCGCGTTGTTTAACCGTATATTGAGATAGATCGAAATGGACGCATTTTTACCTAGTTATTTAGAGGAATAACAGATGATGATTTCCTTGAGTTAGTAGCTCTACATATAAACAAAGAAAGGGTTTTTAGAACCAGACAGGAACATTTTCACGAATGGGATAACTATGAATTCTTCAATAGATTCAGAATGACAAAGAATGCAATGAACTTCGTGGCCCACCTCCAGTTTTTTTCATATGGGCACTTTTTTCGGAAAGTTTTTTTCCATTTTTCTTAATATTTTCGTACTTTCCTTTTAAAAAGGCACTGCTTCTCACAGTAACCCCATGAGAGTTATACTCCGCTGTAATCTGTTGCCAACAGTCTGACTTTTGTTTGGCACTTACGGCGTCTGTCTTTTTGTGAGGACATATTTCCGAACTAGGTCTAACAAAATATTCTGCTCAGTTTTTGTGAAATTCGCCGTCCGTTTTTTGTCCGACATATTTTGAAATAATAAATGAAATAACACAAGCAACGAAACAAACAATGGATATAGATAAAAACTACAAACTAAAACCAATTGAAAGACTCTAAAAACTACTTAAACTGAATAAAATACAATAAAAACTACTTAAATTAAAACTAATTAAAGACTATAAAAACTATAAACTTACTACCTAGTGGTTCAATAAACAATGAAATATCTAAAAATAAAATACAAAATAAAAGCAACAAAATTAAAGTGGTTAAACAAATAAAGAATATAGTTTGAAAAAATAAAAAACAGTAAAAAAAACAATGTAATCAACACAAAAAGAATAGGGAAAGCGGTACAGCAAACAATGCGAACAATGAAAAACTATGACGTATAGCGATAACCGTAAAAAAAGGCTATAATCAGTTGTACCAACGACTGGTTGAACAGCGATCAGCTGAACGGCGGTCCCCTGTCCATGGTGCAACGCTCCCTTCTCTGAACTTCGTTCAAATTGTGAACGACGTTCCAGTGAACCCGGCTTGAACCGGACTGGTGCAACGGGGCCTTAGGAAACCTTTAACCTGAATGTTCAAGCTAGTGGGTCTGTAAAACTTCCGACTCTTCGATGGCTTCTTAAAATCAGATGCGAGCAAGTGTTCCTCAATTCTGTGCCATGGAAGGAAGACGACGGAAATTTCTTGTGCACCCTCTGTAATCTAAGAGTTAGGGAAGATATCTTTCATTTTGTTGCCCAGTGTCCCATACTGTCTGAACTCCGTATCCTGTATCTAGGCTATAAATCGCTTTCCAGGTCTCAGCTGCTTGATCTGTTAAACATCGTGGATATGGAGAGGTCGAAAGGTCTAGCACACTATGAACGTCATGCCTGGCAGTATAGGTACGATTATAATACCAAGTCATAATTGTTTAACTTTTATCTAAAATCAGCTAGTTTTTATAATTTAGTTTTTACTTATAGTTTTCTATTATTACCATTATTATATAGTTCATTTTTATTTTTTATTTTTTGCTCGCTTGAAAAAGAACAGCCAACTTCCGGCAGACGGATAAGCATTCATGCTGTAAAATGCTTGTAATATTGTATATTATGTAATGCTTCTCTTTAATGTAAATAAAGTATGTTATCTACCTATCTATCTATTATCACGTTTTGGTAGGGTGTGCAAATCAAGCGTCGAGCGCACGCCACGTGCAGTCACACAGCGTGTATCACAATAATCAGTATCGCACTCGCAACGCCTCTTTTCTTTTTAATGCGTTATTTTGAGCAAAATCATGTATTAAATTGTTTGTTAAATTTTATGAGCACATCCACGTAATGAATTGTTTGCTAAACTTAATTGTTTTAAATAAAGTTATTTCGGCGTTTTGATAAATTATCTTCCTAAGCTTCATAATTAAATATTTTTTATAAAAACTTATGAATTTTTTATCTTTATTAATTTGATTTACATTAAAACAGAATGTTGTAATTAATATAACGACAAAATTACTTAGTTTGAAGTAAACTACAATAGATATGAGTGTCCTGGTCTGATGCTACAAGACGAAAATGGTGTAATTTTAAGAGCACAAATTGTATCACAATAATACATGTAGTATGAATAAAAATATGAGTCCGGTTCTTTTGTCTTTGACAGTACTCGATGTTACCCAACGAAAATCTGAACATACGTTCCCGATTTACTCATCGTCAACAAGACAAGAGGATCTTTAACGTCCGCACCTAGCCTATTCGGCCTTATCGGACGTTTTGATTCTCAAGATGAGAGCTGACGCACCTCTGCATAGGACGGAAAAGTGTTACCGCCGCAGCATTGGTGTAGTGGTGTCCCGGCCCCTAAGGGCCAGTAGCCACGCTCTCCGCTTGTCCATTCCGAGTGGTCGGGCCCGCATTGTGCGTCGGGTCGTACGCCGCACGCGAGGGGCTAACGGGCCGAAATACATCAGCCCCCCCCCCTCGCGTACTCCCTAGATAGAGAAGGCAACTCTATCTCTCTGAGTATAGAGGCTCCCCTAGCGTAGAAACTTTCGGGAACGCCCCGACAGCGGTTTCGGATTATAAAGTGGGATTGCTACCCACCCCCTAGATGAGCACTGTCTACGGTAAAAAGGTCTCGTATCGAGCTCAGCCTACACCTGCTGCACGCAATCGAGGGACGCCATAGGTCTAGCCTAGGTGGTCCGATCCTTCGCTTCCCCAAGGGTACCACGCCAGTCATACGCACAACAATGCAAAGCATACTCGAGTCAGAAACCGCCGATACCACTACCCTTTTCCAATCGCTTACTCACACATTCGAGGGACTGTATCATGATCATGACGTCCTCAACGCTTACATGCTGTCGTCCGGTCGCAACGTCTCCCGTGAGGACCAGGTTTAATACATTGGCCATACGCAAGCTTCACGAAAGGTCCCAGATAGAAGACAGCCTCTGTCTAAGTTCCCGCCAGGGGCGTCACCACAAGCCACCACGAGTCCATCCCAATGTGACTCTGGGCTGGTTTGGCGAAAATCTGGACAGTGGAGATCGCGTAGAGTAGAGTAGCGACGAATCGTACAGATGTGCGGTAATACAGTCTTACGGAAAATTGGACTTTGGATGTTCGTCGTGGAGCATCAGGTAGCGTCGCATAGCGTTCCGTCGGGTAACCGTATCGCTTAACGCGGATAACCGGACGGATAGACGTATGCGCAACTGAAATGCTTATGAATTTCATTTTTAGGCAGAAAATCGAGAAATAACGATCAGCTAACAAAATTTAACCCTTAACACTTCATTAATGCTAGGTTTCTATGTGATAAATTAAATCACAACGTCAATATAAAAATATTGTTTTTTTTTCTTTTTAGTGTTATTTTTATTGCTATTTTATGCTTTATTTTTATGCTCTTACCAGTACCTTTACTGGTCACACTAGGAAAGGGGATGACCAGAGAGGAAGGGATTGCAAACGTGACTGAATTCCTTTCGAATTTCATTTTTAGATCACGCTATCAATTTTGGCTTATAGCTTCATTAATCCCATGGTTGTTGTTAATGCATTTACGATTCTTACTTCTACATAAAGAATAACACTAAAAAAAGAAGAAGGTTGTATAAAAATATTTTTATTATAAATAAAAATAATTAAGAGTTATCGGTTTCTTTTGTGGCAACAGCGGTGAAGAAGGTTTAACAGATAACCGAGCGAGAGGTTTTTGTATGGCTTTTGTGTCACCTGGCCTAAAATTACAAAATATCGAACACTCGAAGACGGCATTAATTCCAAGGTTTGTTACTGATAAATAGACTTATTACAATGGTCACTTACAAAATATAAAAAAACTTATCAGCGTTTTGAGTGGCAACACTGTAAACTTTTGAAATAGAATAACCGTTTGGAAGGTTATTATATACATATCGCAGATTAGAAAATTGCGTAATAGCCTGTTATAAATAGTAAAATATCCATATAAATTTTACTCTTCAGACTTCATTAATTCCATGGTTTGTTAATGATAACAAATTCGCTAAATAATAGTGATAAATAATAATAAAAGTTACCGACAACATTTAAAAATAGTTTGTGTATGTGGAATGATATTTCATTTTTATTCTTGTCTTTAGAGGCTACACTAGCGATGTAGGGAAAGCGGATAACAAAACGGGAGGTTATTTTGTACATTAATGTATTATCGTCATAAAAATATCAAATCCTATTTAAATGTGATTTTTCTGCTTATTTAAATAACTATGGACAAATTTAAACTTAAACAACGTTTATTGATTATAATTCAACCGTAATAAATATGCATAATAGCAGATTAATAGAATAAAAACATGATGTTCTTCTTCTAAACAAAGTGGTTTTTTTAGTGTTTAATTACATTTCTACTGAAAACGTAGATGCACTCCTGTAAGTACATACTATACTAAACAGCACCACTTTCTGTAATCAGTGTTGCCCACAGTGTTGCCAAAAATGTGTAAGGGGAAAACAGTATTTACTGTCAGGCCATGTACCTCTACCATTCATTATTCCTTATAAGGCAGTAGACTTCATTGTATTTAAGTGAAAGAACTCCTGCTCGGGTGCTTTCTTATTTCTATATGCAGAAACTTAATCTGAAACTTCTAGGAAGAGTTGTTATTTTTGAAAAATGGTTCAAGAAATGAGACTCAACAGCAAGAAGCCGAACGATTCCGTAAAACCATATAACTTTCACTCGAACCTTTTACCTCAATTCTCAAATCGCCTAAAGGACATCTCGCTTTTTCCTACTTAATGAGCAAAGCCATTAGTTTTATATTTACTTCTCTGCAATTGTAGTATAAAGTAACTGAGTTATGTTAACCATTAAGCGTGAACTTTTTTATATAAAGTTAGGTTAAGAGAATTGATCAAGTTTCGTGTTATAAGACAGCCAAGTTTGCATATATATGTGCAATCTCGTGATAGGATCGAAAGGGTCTGGTTAAGGTTCTCGTTTGATTTAAAAGCGTGAAGCCAGCTGAGACTTTTACCCCGATCCTCCAGGGTCTCCAGCGGCTCCAGGGGGCTCGTTATAACGCTGGAGTGTTTCGGCTCGAGTCGTTATTCCTTTTCTATACTTTCACCCTTCCACGACCTAGCCTTTCTTTCAACAAAGTACAACCTTTCTGACAATTTCCAAGAGAGTCTCTTCTCTCCGGATAAATATATTTTGTGGGAGAAAGGACGAGATTAAATATTATTAATCTAACTAAAATTCCCCTCTTAACGTTACCCATTCGTCTTGCCTTATTGTTATGAGGCCAAGTATACGCCTATCGCTCTTTCTCTCGACGTACAATATTATTTCTCTAGACTGATAACCTCTTTTGATATTACTCGTTTTAATATAACTCAACAACGGATGTTAACAAGGACCGGAATAGAATAAGAAGAGTGATGTGAAGATGACGAGTATAATATTAGCAAAATAAAAATCATAATATATTTCTTTAATATTTTTAAAAATTACATTCTGTTTTTTAAAAATGTTTAATTCTTATCAAATTTTGACTTTTTATGATGACCAATTGTCACTAGGAATTAATTTAATTATTTTAATTTCACAAATATTGCACGATTAATTCATTCCCCATTACGTGTCGACTGAAAATAATATAGTTAAGGGACCAGTTGAATGGTTAATTTTATATTATTAGAACGGCTGTCAATGGGTACTTTTCTCTAAAACGCCCGAAATGTCATAATCACAAATTGAAGTCCAATCTATAGTTATAACAATGAAATAAATTAGTGAAGTCACGATTGCTCAAGTGGTTAGAGCAGCGAGCCGAAGGTTGTGGGTTCGAATCCCGCTCGTGACACTAACGTTTTCATTTCAACCAATACCTTACATAAAGTAATAAATTAATTTTAAACACAATCACAGGGCAATATTTTTTTCTTAATCGGGCCCTTATATTTAAATACTCTGTATTGTAAATTGTTTGTTGTTCTATGTTGCTCTGAGATATCACTGTTCGGAGAAAACATCACTGTTAATAAGAAGGGAATAATGTCTCAGTACAAGGTACTGTTTATGTGCGAACAATCAACTTCAGACCCAAGTTTGTTGTTTATTAACTTAAGAGCTGTTTCCACATTAAATCACGTGGTGAATATTTTTAACGGATAAAATATACGCGATGTTACACTGTTTTATACAATAGGAGTACTCACGATGTTTGTAAGATTTGTGTTAAATTCTAAGATGACAGAAGTTAATAGAAAAGGAAAATTAATCAACTATTTCATTCAAAATGCTATCATGCACTCGAAAAGTACTAACAAATGACACGCTTCAATTCGTGCCGACATACCTAACATGTATCCTAACCTCTAACAGCTTAAAACTTTCTAGGATATGGGATATTCCTATTATGAATGAAAATATTAAGGCAGGTCAGAAATTAACAAAACAAATGTATTAGTCAGATTTAATTAATGCATATTTAAGAATAAAAATACGTGTAAACAAAAACAGCTGTTTCCTGGCTGCCATGTTGGTTACCTTCGCCCTAACGGATAGCAATGTGACTACATTTTCGACCTAACATCTAATATTGGCACTGGCCGGTTAGATGAAGGAATGTTAACTTGCCGATTCGTATTAGTCTACGTCATCATTTTTCTCGATCTAACGGGAGTTAACAGGGTTAACTCAAAGATTGCGAACACCCCTAGTACAAAAATTATATTAGATTTGTCAAAAATATATCGTTTCAAGAATGAAAATTTTGACATTTTGAGGTCAGCGTTCCACAGAGTCATTTTATTATTTTTCGTACCATAATTAGATTATTTGAATATTTTTCAAGCTACGTGAGACAAATTTAATGCCTCAAAAAATAGTCATGTCTAATGATTAATGATTGATCACTCAGACCGTTAGTCATGATGGGTAGTAAGTGACTAATTAGTCATTAGTCGCCATATGTGATTGATGGCTAAATTAGTCATGACTAGTAATTAAATCGAGGCATGACTAATTTAGTCACAATATAGTTAGTCATGACTAAATTTCGATAAATAATGTTCAAATGGGTGCTCAAAAAATGAAAAATACACTTCATAACTTTTAAAAAAATTTCTAACACAAATTTATTTCATCTAAAAGGAAAACCCTTCAACACCTTATTTAACAAAAATCAATCTTCCAATTATAAGTAAAACTCCGTCGTTATGAAAAGCCAAAAAATAATGATAATGATAATAATAAAATAAAATAAAAAAATCCTAGAACAAGCTACGCTTTGAAAAGTAAATATGTTTACATAACCGATCAATGGAAAAAATATTTCTTTGAATTAAAATTTATTGCACTTAAAAGGAGAGATTTCTACATTATTTGGAAAATACACCCCTTCTCATCTCAAAATTTTTATCCGGAGTCGGTTGGATTTTGGTATGTTGGTCATTGTAGCCAGAGGTGGGCAAAATCAAACTAATTTAATCATGATTAAGAATTTTGATTGAAGTTTAATCATGATTGAATTAGTCATGAGTAAATTAATCATTATATGATGTAGTCATACCTCAAGATTGAATTAATTATGATTAAATCATATAATGATTAATTTACTCATGACTAATTCAATCATGATTAAACTTCAATCAAAATTCTTAATCATGATTGAATTAGTTAGATTTTACCCAACTCTAGCACATTATTATGTATAGGCAAGGACGAACAAAAGATCATGATTCCTTCTTGCTTCTCTATTTCGTTCTTTTCTCCGTCAAACCGTCTGCATTTGCCGCCTACTCCAGCAGAAAATTCGAAGATAAGTAACTCACTCAGCTAGAGTGATCAAAACCCGGGCAAGAAATTTTAAAAGAAGAGGTACAAAAATTTGAAATTCTAATTAGAGAACAGGAATAAATTTTATATGTAATTTAAAATGGGAATTTTGAATAGATTTGGCATTCCAAATTAAGAATTTTAAAAGCATAACTTAAAGATTTGGATGGCAATAGGAAAAATTAGTTTGTGAGTGAATCTTTGGAGTCAGAGCTTTATAGCACTCAGAAGGAATATTAGCTAACCTCCGATAAGTTGATTAGATTTCGTGGTCCGATTGGCCAAATAACATCTTTTAATTACTTAATCTTTATGTAAAGTATTATAAAAAAAATCAGTGTCACGAGCGGGATTCGAACCCATGACCTTCGGCTAAATGCGCCGCTGCTCTACCAATTGAACTATAGTGACTTCGGTCCACTCGGACACTAACTTCTCACTTCAACCCCACCTTTTGAATTTTCCCACCTTTTTGCCATTTTTCAAAAGTCGTGTAATCTATTTGATTCTCGGCGACAATTGAAATGGCCACTGAGAGCTTTAATGAAGATATACTTCATTTTAACTTATTCAATTCACTAGTTTTCGTGGTCCGATTGACCAATTAATATCTTTCAATTAATTACGGTTTTTAGTTTAGATAAAAAAGGCAATGTCACGAGCGGGATTCGAACCCACGACCTTTGGCTAGATACGCCGCTGCTCTACCACTTGAGCTATCGTGACATCGATCCTCTCGGACACTAACTTCCCATGTCAACTCAACTTTTCGAATTTTTACGCCTATTTGCCATTTTTCAAATGTTAAAATCAAATCAAATTTCAAATTTTTTATCTCAACCAATATCTTACATAAAGATTAATTAATTCTAAGATAGAAGTTGGGATGTTAAGGCGTGAAATGTTAAAACGCCCTTAAAAATTAATAATAATAAACCTTAAATTAGTCGCTGTTATTACACACCTTAATAAAAATAAGAAGAATATAAGAAAGATATAAACTAAATATTTTCTATTTTCTTTTTAAAATCGTCATGCGTTGGTCCCAATAGCTTACTCGCATTTTGTCTAGTCGGATAATATATGATAGCGTTTCAGTCCGACTCTCTCTTTTATTTGAGAAAACTAATTTAAAAGTGGCATTCCTCGTTCTGCAAAGAAGTGTTAAAAAAAGAGAGAGGGAGAATGAAACGGGTCCTGGTTTAATTACAGAACTGGTTGAAATTGATTATTCATGCACTCTAGTTGTATTAGATGTAGTATGAGTTAAAATATACACGTATTTTGCATAAAATTAACCCTTAAATTTCTTTATTGTTCTTTAAAACCGAATCACAGTTGGTTAACTATTTCTTTGAAACAATTTTCGAACTTCCCTTAAAGCCAACCAAATTTTTGGCCAAGTGGTGTCAAGACCTTTAACACATATTTTGTCGCTCATTGTTGCGACATCACCGTTATCCAGCTAACTGATCGCATGGACATCAAGGGAAATTGGCCTATTTATTAATGGACTAGGATGAAGATTCAATATAGGGTGGAATTTAAGGTATCGAGATTTGGTTCTGAAACGTTGGGATTTTTATGTTAGTGTAAATGGTATCTGCGTGGTACAATGAAATGCCATGGATCCAGGCTATAGGGAGCAGGAGGTTGTGAGAACACCAAGTTAAAAGGGGGATAGTCGTCTCATCGGCAAATTCCAATATGTTGGGTAGAGAAGAGTGGTGCCTGGGTACATCCTTGAAGGACAACAGCGTTATTAGGATAAGACAGGAAAATTAGATAATAGGCCTGACTTTTTTTTGGGAGTCCTGTGTCGCTTACACACGTGAGATAAAACGCTTCTGTCAGATGATGGAAAATGCAGAACTAAGTTCACTCATTTCATCCTTATCTTCTGACCCTTCATAATTAGAAATTCATAAAAGGCATATCGTATTTTTATTTTATTTTTTTTAGCCTCCCTTGAGTCAATGGTAGTTATTTGAATCTATTTTTAGCAATTAATTAAGGTTTTTTTAGTTGAGATGAAAAAAGTCAATGGCACGAGCGGGATTCGAACCCACGATCTTCGGCTAGATACGCCGATTTTTCATCTAAACTAAATACCTTAATTAATTGTAATGATTTAATTGGTCAAGCGGACCACGAAATTAGGGAATTTAAAGAATTAATATGAAGTACACTTCACTAAAGCTCTCCGTGGCCATTTCAATTGTCGTCGAGAATCCAAACCGATTACACATTTGAAAAATGGCAAAAAGGAGGGAAAATGGGAAGTTGAGATGGGAAGTTGATGTCCGAGTGGATCGAGGTCACGATAGCTCAAGTGGTAGAGCAGCGGCGTATCAAGCCGAAGATCATGGGTTCGAATCCCGCTCGTGCCATTGACTTTTTTTCATCTCAACTAAAAAACCTTAATTAATTGTAATGATTTAATTGGTCAAGCGGACCACGAAATTAGTGAATCTATCTTTAGCATTATAATTTTGTAATTTTTTGCCAAGTTTGTATCAATGAGCGTCTGTAGGCATGATCGCATCTACTCAGAGTTTACCCTTAGATTTAATTGTTTGGCATCATCAGGATAGTTCATTTTTTTCCAGGTTCGCAGCAGGTCTGGAGTTTAGGGGGCGAAATCTGTCACTATCTGCCAAGGAATGTTGTTACACCCGGTCATTTTTAACTTTATTTGGCAATTGATCCTTGTTACGGGCTGATGAAGACCCCTCCATGTCTATTAACCAGTTCGTTACACTCTTTTCTTTTGTCCCCCTGGGATCCAAGCACACCAGATTGTTTTCTATTTGTATTTATCCTAATACTCCAACGAAATTACAAATAGTGTATGTCATATCACATGAAACCTTTGCTTTATACGAGGCATGGTAAAGGATAGCAAATTTTGCCTTCTATTCACAAAAAATTTCCTATTTTCGCGCTATATGAATAATTAATTTCCTAATAGTGGAAAGTTCAAAGAATCATGATTGCCATACCCAGTATTGCATTCTTAAGAAGCTTCTATTTCTTAGTTTGATCTGTTTTGGCTTTAAAAGCCAGTTCTTGTATGAACATAGGAGGGTCTTCTGTTTTTTTCTCTCCTAGATGAAAATGTGTTTACTTTCATAATTTTGTGTGAGTGAAATACTTGATATAAGGACAGACGTCAGACCTCGTGATTATTCGAACATATTCTCTCATCACGTATAAACAAAGACAATTTTTGTGAAAATAACGATCATAATTTCGGTTTTGCCGTTCTAAGAGGGTTATTAAAGGCTCCTCATTAGAGGCAGAGGTGGCCCGCTCAATCCATTAGCGGCTTGATTATAATATGGTAATTCAGGTCTGTTTGGTGATCGGTAGTCACTTGTAATGCGCCTTCTCGCCATTAGCTAAAAGCCAACAAGCGACAACTCCTTACACTATGTTATTAGCCACCCTAATCCTGCTGTCTACTGGAAGAGGAAAGTGTCCTTTAACTTGTAATAAATCTTAATCACTTTTATGGATAGCATTTAAACTTCCGATATGTAGTTTTCAATCATTTTCTGTTAAGAAGAAGACTGAAGAAATACCATTATACCATATTCGATTTTGTCATTTTAAAATAATTTTTCAGTATGGCTTTGTCGAGTTTTGGGTGGGTGAAGTTTACTGTTTCGGGGTTCCAATGGAAAATTCATTCATTTTGCCAGCTGAGGGTGGAATTGTCCCGATTGCTCCTTCAAAAGGAAAACGTCAAGGCGGCGCGGATTTGAGGAGCGGGATTGTTTCTCCAGGGCTTTCGGGTGGCGGTAGTTAAAAAGTTAGTTAGAAACGGGTGGTTTCCTTCAACTCCTTTCGCAACTGTGCCGTGACTTCACAACTTCATTCCGCAGCCTGCCTTCCTCAGCCTCCGTCCATCCAGACGTGTTGCCGTAAAAGTTAAACAGACGCCAACTCGCTCTCTCTCTTTTTTAACCCTCTGCACCCCCAACTCTTCATAACTCCCTGATCCCGGTGGCGAACAGACCCGGCCTCATCGCCTGGCCGAAACTTCATTAATTGGATACCACTCAATTAATAAAATTAATTGGGAAACGGCGTCCAGGGATAAATCTAATTATTTCTTCTTGGCTTCAGGATAATGGCTTCCAGTAGTAAACCCTATTAGCGTTGACCCTCAAGCCGCCTTTCCCTTCCGTTCCGCCCTCGCATGAACCTAACTTGTTTCCACCTAACCTACAATTCAATTTTCAGCAAGGCTTCAATTTAAAAATCTAAATCACACTAACACCAGAATTTAAGAAAAGAAACAAAAGACGAAAAAGAAGTCTTATGGAACATTTTCTTATATGACATATAATATCATAGACATTACTAATTAAAAAAAAATTAACCCTATTTTATGGATGAAAACTTACGTTAAACAATTTTTGGACCTAGATTTATTATTTTTTCTCTGTTGTCCGGTTTTCCACTTGAAACTTCCTAACTCCCCCGCATTTTACGCGATGTTCACCAAGGCTTTTGTAAACATTATTTTATTTGTACCCTATACATATTAGATGCTTATACATGCTACAAATGTGATTTCAACATGTTTTTTTCTCACGTGGTCACAACGGTAACACTAATGCTAGCGCTGCACCCGGAGGCATGCATATGCCATGAGGAACCAGTCATTGCTAGCCCTACTCTACTACGGTGGGTCGGATCCGACCCAGGTGAAATTTTTATGACGCGCCACGGCCAACATATAGTGCGCTTCAATCCTCATCCATGGGCATATCCTCCTCCGTCGTGCAGAAGCTGTTGGCTCGATCACATCGGTAAGGTACGTACCGTTCTTCACTTATCCCCCCTTTGGTCGGATCAGACCCAACTGTAGTTGAAATGTGTAGGTCAGATTCGACCCCTCCGTAGTATAACTTATGAACTAATAATTTTTATTATTTAACATTTTTTGCATTTCAGCCATACCCTAGCACAATACGGTCGACGATTCTCAAAAATTTAGCCATTGCGTTGGCTAAACCGTGGATGGAGAAAAGATTCGCTAACGAACGTCCTCCAAGGAATCTAAGAGCGATGATAGGTTAACAGCTAGGCAAGAAGCTGAAAAGACAGGCAGCATCTTCTGACAATAGTTATTTAATTGGGGGGGGAGAAAAGTTAATTCGGTGGGTTAGATAGAAGGTCACGAGGCCATCGTCGTTTTAAACGGCGTGGAGGGTTGTAAGGTTGAGATGTTGAGGAAAGAGTTAGGGCTAGTGAGTTAGGATGGGGGAACGAAAGCGATTTTAAGATCTTTATGGATCGTTTGATTTGTGACGTAGAAGGGAGCATTGAGGATACGGCGGAGAACTTTAGATTGAAAAGACTGAATTCGTTGGATATTGGATGATTTGGCCGAGCCCCACAGCTCGACTCCGTAGGTCCAAATAGGTCTGATGAGTGTTTTGTAAGCGGTTAGTTTGTTACGTTTGATTTTGGTCCAAGGAGTAGTCGGAGTAGTCCATATCTTTTGTTAAGTTCTTGCCGTTTTAATCGTGTATGTGGGTTCCAAGTAAGTCTACTATCTAAGTAAAGCCCAAAGTAGCGGACTTGGTTCCATGGTAGTATTATTTTGTTGTAAATGTGCACTGGTGGACAGGTTTGTCGTTTGAGCGTAAATGTAACGTGTTGGCTTTTTTGTTCGTTTAACCTGATCCACCACAGATTGCACCAGTTGGTAATAAGGTTCAGGTGTTGTTGGAGTGCTTCTGTTGCTAGGATAGGATTGGAGTGTGTTGATAAGATTGCGGTGTCGTTCGCGTAGGTTGTGATTTGTGTGTTTGGATGTGTGGGTATGTTAGCAGTGTAGATGGTGTAGAGGATTGGGCCTAGGATACTTCCTTGTGGAACGCCAGCTTTTATTGGTGTGATAGGTGAAAACTCGGTGCCGATTCTTACTTTAAATCATCGATCTGAGAGGAAGTACGACCAATAAAAGGAGACGGGGCGACTTCTGCGCCATCGACAGGAAAGAAACTCATATTGTGCATACTGTGAAAAATCGATGTGTGGAAACATAAAGTTTTGATTTGCCCCGACTGTTCCTCGACCTACGATGAAGAAAGTTTGTGATTATGATTTTGAAATTTTGTGATGATTGTGATTATTTTCTTGTCATTTCATGTTAATTTTTTATATTTTTATCTGACGTTCAAATTATGCATTTTCCAACGGAATTGTGATATTTTTTGAGTCTGAAACTGTAAGACTGATTTACCAGAACTGAGTTTACCAAAATCGATTTTAATCTGTAAATAAAAATTATATTTGGTTGAAATGCTGTTAATTTTGTTATCTTCTTCCTTTACAGAAACATTAGTATCCATTTTCTTCGTGTTCAAAGCGTTTTTAGAAAAAAAGTGGTACAAAACTATGGCGGTCAGATCCGACCCAACAGTATTATATGAGTGATCTAATACCACCGTAGTAGAGGAGGGCTAGCAATCACTGAGGAAATAAGGAGCACAAAAGGTTTCGATGCCATCTACGATTTCGATTAATGGGAATGTTTAGAGAGCTAGGGCAGTAAAGTTAGGATGGATCGAGAAGTTGGTGTGAAATTGTTGAATCAGGAACGGATCAGTTCGTTGACAAATGGTATATCGAGGTCGTTGTGGGTAGTGACGTAATAAGAAGCTTTGACAATTTGTCTGAGGACTTTTCATTGGGAAGGATTGGATGCGGTGGATGCTAGATGGCTTGGAAGAACCTCACAGTTACACTACGTACTTCCACAGTGGTATGGTCCACAGTGATAAAGTCGTGTATAACGTTAGGTTGGTTTTCACGGTCGCATATTTCCGTACTAAAAGTGTTCGTAGTTGTTCAAGTCTGCTGTTGTCTCTTGAGTCTTGTATGGAGATTCCATGTCAGCCTGCGGTCTAGGTACAGTTCTAAATATTTGACTTGAATGAAAACTATCTCTTTTTTGTTCATGTACAAGGAGGACAAGACTGTTTTCTTAATGTGAACGTACATTGAGAACATTTTTCTTCATTCTGTCTTTTCCTCCCCTTTCGCACCAGTCTTCGTCAATCTCAAGGTGTTCTTGGAGTGTTCTTAGGAGGTAGCTTGGATAGATTCAAGGTAGAGGAAAAACTTGCGGTACCGTCCGCGTAGTTGGTGGTGATGTGGTGTATAGGTAGCAGCAATCATATAAAGGATGGTACCGAGAATGCTCCCTTGTGGTACTCCAGCTTGTGTCTGTCTGACTTCCGAGAATTCGGTGCGGCATCAACATGAATATACATTATGGCGTTATTGATAAAATTTCTATCTAATATTTTATAAGTAGAAAATAAGAACGAATTTAATAAGTTAGCCCTTTTTTATTTTGTACCTTCTGTTTTAATTAATTTACTGAGACCATATAATGCCATTACGTAGGGTTTATATAATTTTCAATTCCAGTAAAGTTTACTGGATAAGGATACTGGGAAAAAGGATAATAAATATTAGGTAACTTTTAACATATTTTGGAGCGCCTTAAATCAAATTTTATTTCTTGCGTCTGGGGAGGGGTTGATTAAGAATTATAAATTTCTTTCATCCACTCTGACCTAAATAGATGTATTATTGAACCTCTATAACCTTGGAACGTGCACTTAAATTTATAAGACTGAGCAATTTTTTCGGTGCTTCTTTGCTCATCTTTTTATGGTTGTAAGAATTTCAATATCAACGTAGGTGTATCGCAACTGGCTAATGCTTCACATCGACAAAGGATATGTGACGTCTCTGGTTCCTCCTGTGAGAGCCAGCAGGTCTTTTCTCTGTCCATCTTAAGACAGAGGGTAAGAGGGTAGTGGCCGGTATAGAGAGAGAGGGAGAGAGAAAGAGAGTGAGAGAGAGGAGTTCTTTCGCCACTTTTCCTAAATCTTTTAACTTGTCTCATACCAGCTGCTTATGTCTAGTGTTTTACTTAAGTTTCTAACTTAAGCACATACTCAGATGCACCTAGGTGTGTTTCGGGTCCCATGGCTGATAGGGCTAGACATTGTTTGGCTAGATCGTCAACTTCTTCATTTCCTTCTATGCCTTCAGGTCGGGGAAACCACTTTAAAGTTTTGGTTTTTCAGAATCATTAGGCAATTGAGGTTCTCCCAGACAGGTATGGTGTTCTAACATAACGCATTTAGTACCTTCATGGATGGCTGTCTGAGAGTGTGTAAAATCTGTTCACCTTTCAGGGTTTTTTTTATTAACTCCAGTACGCGGACTTTAGCTTGGAAAATTGTCATACTAATTACGTAAGATATTTCAAAAAATAGCTGGCATTGTTCCCCTGCAGATTGAATATTTTATATTTTTGCTTACTAGGTATGTTTATGTTATCACTGACTTTCTCGTCAAAACAATAAAAATAACCCCGTTTGAATTCTGACTACATAAATTGTCATAACGCAACCTTAATATCATTCCAAAAAAACTGCAGGCTTAACAATTGCATTTTTACAATAATAATTTAAGCAATTTTGGTTATGTAATATAACAGAATAATAGTATCCGTTACTAGTATAATTTAACGATAAAAAGACGCATATCTTATAATAACTGGCGTTTTATTTAATTTCACGCCGTTAAAGATGGCGTGAAGCGGAAATTAGTTGACTTTTACTGGCTGATAAGAGCGAGAATAGGCGGACCAGAAGTTATCAACTTTGAACATACCGTTACCACTTGTCACCTTGCAAAACGCAACAATAGAGCGTGTAATATTTTTGTATGTATGTTTTGTATACATGTATGTTTTTGTAATATATTTTGTATAATTTTGCCGTTCTAAATTGCTTAATGAGAGAAAATGTAAAAGAGGCATTAAAAATAAATTATTAACTAATATTACCTAATTAATAGGATTAAAATAAAATAAATATATGTTTATTCATCATTTTCACAATCATTACTTATTTTTTTAAAATCCTTTTTCACTAAATATCAGTTTTTATTTTCATATTCTCTCATTTTCCAGAATTTCTTTCCATTTTTCACTCACATCATTTCTGTTCTCATTATCCCTAATTTTTCCCTCTCCGTCTTTCCCTCTCGCTCCCACTCTCTGGCACTTTCTCTCAGTAACTCACTATTTCCCTCTCACTCTCTCTCTCTCTCCCTCTCTGAATTATTTTGCTCTCTCTCTCACTCTCTCTCTCTCTCTCTCTCTCTCTCTCTCTCCCTTTCACTCACTCATTTACTCACTCGCTCTCTCTATCTTCCTCTCTCTTCCACTCTCTGGCACTTTCTCTCATTAACTCACTATTTTCCTCTATCTCACTCTTTCTTTCTTTATCTCTCTCTCTCTCTCTCACTCTCTCTCTCTCTCTCTCTCTCTCTCTCTCTCTCTTTGACTGGCTTCTCTCGCTGTCTACCATCTCTTTCTTCCATCTATTTCCTCTCTCTCTCTCTCTCTTTCTCTCTTTCTCTCTCTCTCTCTCTCTCTCTCTCTGACTTGTTTCTCTCCCTGTCTACCATCTCTCTCTATTATTTTCTCTATCTCTCTTCCGCTCTTTCTCATTTTCTCTCTCTCTCACTCTCTCTTTTTTGCTCTCTTTCTCTTTCTCTCACTCTCTCTCTCTCTCTCTGAATTGTTTCTCTTCCTGTCTACCATCTCACTCTATTATTTTCTCTATCTCTCTTCCGCTCTTTCTCATTTTCTCTCTCTCTCTCTCTCAATCATTTTTCTCTCGCTGACTTACTATTCCTTTTTCTCTCACTAAATTCTACTCTCTCCTTTATCTTTCTCTCGCTCTCCTTCTCACTCTCTCTCCGTTTCTCTCTCTCATTCTCCGTTTTCTCCATTTCTTTCTCAAAAGCACGAACTGTCTGAGTGTCAAATTGGATATAATTCTACGAATATAAATGAAACATTATTCGTTAAATTAATCATTTTATCCTTTTCTCTCTTTCTCTCATACTCATTTTCTACATACGTTTATTTAGGTCGTAATAATTGTATTTTTAAAAGTTAATATACTACGCATTATTCAAATATATAATATCGAAATATTGTTGAATTTTGGTTATGAAAAAATAGAAAGGAGTGAAGTATAGTCTATGTAGATTTTTAGACTAATGGGCAAATGGATTTTCAAGAACCATTCAATTGTGCTGATCCACAATCCTGAAAAACCGTGATACAACCTTTTGGGTAGAGAAACACCTGTTCCTGATACCCCAATGCGGAAAATTGGATGGGGATTTAAGTTGATTGAGATGTCGAATAATCCGCTTCCTCTAAGCACCGAGCAATTGTGGCAACCGGCCCGAATGTCGGAACGACACCCCGTATTCGGCGATTTCGTGGACCTCACGTGTCGTAGCACGGTTTTCGGATTAATGCTAAAATCAATAATCGCCCCTCTCTCATTCACGAGGGGGTTATACCTGGCTGAATATTAGCCCCGGGCACGGCTCGAAGGTGAGTTTTAGACGGGATACCGAATGTTCGGCTCCAGCGGAGGCCGCGATTTGACAATGCGCGCGAATGATTAATTTCAGGAAAGCGAGTTCTCAGATTCCTCAGAATTTGCCGACAACATGTTTCCATCCATCAATAATTCAATAGAAGATTTTCACGTTGTACTGTTGATACAAACAATAAATTTAAAAAATATCAAGTGGATATAAAACGGACTAGCAAACAATTTCATTGTTGTCACCAATGGTTTGCTATCAGCCATTGTATGTGAATCGACTGTCCTACCGGATTGAACAATGGGTTTGCTTATCGCCCTTTCACTATCACAGTTCGGTTTCGTCCATTTCCGCTTAGGTTTTAATCAGCATTCCATATTTTTCGTCAATTTCTTCACAACTGGTTTTCGCCAGGCAATCACATCCATAAATGACAATACATAATGAAAACATGCAAAAATATTCAATAGAACAATTCATTGATTGGTTAGCTAAGAACTAGAATTTACTAGAAAGAATTTTAAAATATGCTGACATTTTAAGAGGCAAATTGTAAAATTATTCGGTTTTAGCGAAAGTGGTTCTTGGTTCCCTACATAGGGAAGTCTATGACCGACTTCGTACTCGGACGCTACCCCTAGGGACGTGTCCCCTTCCAGCAGTATATGTACCCTAGGGACGATGGTAGAATATTTACAAAAGTGCTCTATCGACCCATATTTAGATCAGATTATTATTGTGGAGTGTAGGTACGACGCAGAATATTCTAATTTGGTACGATTTAAAAGGATCAGTAAACAAAATACGGGATATTTTAGCAACTATTCTGTGAGCAACGTAGATAAGAAAATGGACAAAACTTGAATTTGACCTCATTTTCGTGATTCTCTCTTTATAAAACTCTTAGGTCGGTTTAAATTAATTTTTTGACTGATAATTTCGACGACCTTTTTTCACAGATTTTCATGTGTCGTTTTAAAGAAATTGTATGGATTTTATAACTGTACCAAAACTGCGATTATTATTTCCATTTAAAAACGAGGTTAATTTCTGGCAAATGATTTTGCTATTTTGTGCATTTTCATATGGAAATATTTTATATATTTTAATGTTCCATACTTCTTTAAAAACCTTCATTCCTCTTCTTTCAAATGATTGCTTTGAGGTGAAAATCCTTGTAGAATTTTTGGAATTACAACCGTTTCAATAAGATTTCCGATGACTTCTCAAAAATTGAAAAATTTTATGGGGTCAAAAATCAATAAATTTAAAATCAAACTGAAATTTATATTTATGGATCTCTACAGATGTTAAAACAAAATTTTATAATCGTTTAATGAGAAAAAAATTCTGATCTAGTTTCATGAAAAAATATTTGTTGTTTAGAACTCTTTTTTTATTGATAAACTTTGATAGCTTTTACTTTATTTCTATTGCAATCTACATAAAAATTTCTAGAAACGACACATTCGAATAGATAGACTTGTTAAAAATCAGAAAAATTTTAGGGTTAAAAATCGATAAATTTAAAATCAAACTAAAATTTATATTGAGGGATCTCTAGAGGTGTTAAAACGAAATTTCATATTAGTTTCACGAAAAAAGGGTTAATCTAGTTTATTTGAAAAATATTTGGTTTTTGGAAATTTTTTAGTTATTGATAAATTTTAATAGCTTTTATTTAATTTCAATTGCAATCTACATAAAAAATGCTATACAAAAATATATTCGAATAGATCGACTTCTTAAAAATCGGAAAAATTGTATTGTTAAAAAATCGATAAATGTAAATTAAAACAAAAATTTATATCGAGGGATCTCTAGAGGTGCTAAAACGAAATTTTATATTAGTTTCACGAAAAAAAGGGTTAATTTAGTTTATATGAAAAATATTAAATTTTTGGAAATTTTTTGGTTATTGATACACTTTAATAGCTTTTATTTAATTTCAATTGCAATCTACATAAAAAAAATGCTATACAAAAATATATTCGAATAGATCGACTTCTTAAAAATCGGAAAGATTGTATTGTTAAAAAATCGATAAATTTAAATTAAAACAAAAATTTATATTGAGGGATCTCTAGAGGTGCTAAAACGAAATTTTATATTAGTTTCACGAAAAAAGGGTTAATCTAGTTTATTTGAAAAATATTTGGTTTTTGGAAATTTTTTGGTTATTAGTAAACTTTAATAGCTTTTACTTAATTTCTATTGTAATCTACATAAAAAATGCTATACAAAAATATATTCGAATAAATCGACTTTTTAAAAATCGATAAATTTAAATTCAAACAAAACTTTATTTTTAGGGGTGTCTAGAGGTGCTAAAAGGAAATTTCATATTAATTCCACAAGAATTTAATCGAATTTATTTGAAGAATATTTGGAATATGTTTTTGGAAATTTGTTGGTTATTCATAAACGTTGATAGCTTTTACTTTATTTTTATTATAATCTACACAGAAATTTTATGAAATGATACATTAAAATCGATCGACTTCTTAAAAATCGGAAAAATTTTAGGGTTAAAAATCGATAAGTTTAAATTCAATCCAAACGTTATATTTAGGGGTGTGTAGAGGTGCTAAAACGAAATTTCATATTAATTTCACGAGAAAAAAGATGTTAATCTAATTTAGTTGAAGAATACATAAAAACCATCGACTTCTTAAAAATCGAAAAAAATGAGGGGTTAAAAAATCGATAAATTTAAATTCCATCAAAACTTTATTTTTAGGGGTGTCTAGAGGGGCTATAACAAAATTTCATATTAATTTCACGAGAAAAAAATGTAATTTACTTGAAGAATAAATAAAATCGATCGACTTCTTAAAAATCGGAAAATGTTATGGTTAAAAAATCGATAAATTTAAATTCCATCAAAACTATATATTTAGGGGTGTCTACAGGTGCTAAAACGGAATTTCATATTAATTTCACGAGAAAATAATGTTAATCTAATTTACTTGAAGAATATTTGGTTTTGGAAATTTTTTGTTTCTTGATACATTTTGATAGCTTTGAGCAAGAACGGCGATTTTTTTGTCAAAAAATTAGTTTATACCGATTTCCGCGAAAGTATCTAAAGGTTTGATAATGCTAGAATCACGACGACTTGATCAAATCCAAGTTTTGACCATTTTCTGACCTACTCTGGTTACAAAATGTTTGTTAAAATATGAAGAAAAAAACAAAAGAATTTTGTTGTTTTTTCGTTAGAAATTAGAATGTCATCCATTGTACAATTTTGTTGTTATCTTAACCAACAATGAAATTAATTCACGAATTTTTTAAATCTCTAAACAATGCTCATTTAATTTCGACTAAATAGAAGAAAATTCAGGAAATTCAGCCATCGGCTTAATGAAGTTTTATTCACCATCTGATTTTTCAATTGCCATTAAATGATCTGTATTCTGTATAAAGATGTATTCACATAGTTGATTTGAGTTGAATGGCAAAATAAAACTATTAGAAAACGAAAAATTTCAACTTTCAAATTTTTTTGACGAAAGAGGGCCTATTCACAAGAAGTGGCGGATTCTTGTCCGATATTTTGGCGTGAAGAATCACAAAAAAATTTGGTCCAAATCCATTATGCACCAACCTTATCGTCACCTTGTTAGTTATGTGGCGTGGTTTTGAGAAATAAGTTAAATATCAATGGGAAAAAGAAGGGATGATTTTATACGTTTTAGGTACTAATTATTTACCGTCAAGTTTGTTGTATATTATTAATACTCTAGATGTGCTTCGCTTTTCCACTTGAATTACTGTCATTTGCTACTCATCTAGGGCTGAATGTTACTTAAAAAAATCATTTATTATACAGTACTACATTCCTGTGACAGTTTCTGAATACGCGGTCTAAAAAAATTATATTCTCTTGTTTCAGAATAAACAAAAATATTTTTATATTACACAGAAGACAGGCATGCAGAAGGTATTAAAAATGTATCTTCAGTTGAGTGTCAGGGTGAGATAATTTTCCCGTCATTCCGCTCGACATAACTCTAATTTCGTTAAAATAAAGGAGCAAAATCCAAAATTAGCTTTAGTGCGTTAGTTCGTATGTGCGGCAGAGAGAGAAAGGTAGGCTGGAAATAGGGTCAACGGACAATTTCCCTGTCATTTTTTCTGACAGTACTAATTTCGTTAAAATCGAGCAATAAGCCCGATTCTTTCTATTTATTTGGTTTAACTCATCGCCGAATGTACTTTTTTTCCATTAAAGCCGTCGAAACTTACACTGGTTTGTCATTTCCGAAAAAGAAAATTACCGAGATAGAAAGAATAAACAAGACGCTTCATTGAATGGATAAAGTTCGGGGAAAGCCCGGTTGTTTGAATTTTAAGTAGATGAGTTGAAAAGTTGGAAAGACTCGAGTTTCATTAAACAAAGGGTTAGATAAATCGAAGAAGTCACAAAAAGAGAACATAATAAATAGTGTCAAATTGGACAAATTTTTTTTGTAAATTTTTACATATTTGAATTTTTTCCAAGTTATTATTGTCGTAAAGGTTTCTTTATACTCATTGAATTCGTTGGTTGAAAAAGGTTCAAACTAATTTTGAATGATTTTAAAAAGATAGTTCTTACTCAGTTAGTTGGTTTTACGATCCGGATTTCAAGCTTGTAGCTCATCAACACGTTGAAAGAATTTACAACCACGTCTTTCGACATGAATTTTAAGATCCCCGCCAAAAGACGTGGTTGTAAATTCCTTCAACCTGATGAGGGGCTTGAAATTCAGATCGTTGAGAAAAAGTAACTGTGTGTAAAAACTATCTTTTTAGAAGAATGGAACGACCCACTCATTCTACCATTTATCATTTTTATTCATGTTTTCAACTAATTATTCTTTATGTAATGTATTGGTTAAGATGAGAAAAGTCAGTGTCACGATCGGGATTGGAACCCACGACCTTCGGCTTGATACGCAGCTACTCTACCGGTTGAGCTATCGTGACATGGGTCGTGGGTTCGAATCCCCCTCGTGACGTTGACTTTTTTATATCAACCAATACCTTACATATAGATGACCTAATTGAAAAACGTTACTCGGTCAATTCACTATTTTTCGTTGCCTGCTTGACCAATTAATATCATTCGATTAATTAAGGTTTTTAGTTGAGATAAAAAAGTCAGTGTCACGAACGGGATTCGAACCCACGACCTTGGCTTGATACGCCGCTACTTTACCGCTTGAGCTACCGTGACGAGGGTCGCGGGTTCGAATCCCACTCGTGACGTTGACTTTTTTATCTCAACCAACACCTTACATAAAGATTACTTAATGGAAAACCGTTACTCGGTCAATTCACTATTTTTCGTGGTCTGCTTGACCAATTAATATCATTCGATTAATTAAGGTTTTTAGTTGAGATAAAAAAGTCAGTGTCACGAACGGGATTCGAACTCACGACCTTCGGCTTGATACGCCGCTACTCTACCACTTGAGCTACCTTGACTTCGATCCACTCGGGCACTAACTTCCCATCTCAAGTCGAAGTTATTCGGTCAATTGGACCACGAACTCTGATGAATTTTTATTAATTTTCAATGCCTTTCAGGTAAATAAAATGCCATGGGATATGCCGGGATTCGAACCCAGAACCGCCACCGTGGCAAATACAAATCCGTATTGGTTGTAACCGTTGCAAGTTTAGTTGAGTTGGAAAAATTAGAGCCACAGGCGGGACTCGAACACACAACATTCGGATCAATACCCTAGCGCTTCTACCACTTATGAGGACATCCGGAGGTCATGGGTTCGAAACCCACTCTGACATTAATTGTTCAACTCATTCAAACTTTGCATAATAGTTAAAGTAATCACTGCGGTCAAAAGACCAATGTTTAATCAAGCATTTTTTTAAATCGTTATCAAAATATATATTATTAAATTAATATAGAAAACGAGTTCTAAGTTGTGATGAGGTTGTGAAATTTGCGAAAAGAAAGAGTAAATGATGTCTGATTTTCATTATTTTGTTCAGATCATAAAGATATTGTTTATTTTGGAAAGACAATTGGGTGTTGGTGTCTTGAGCCCGGGGGCTTGAAAATAAAGTAAAGTACACGTTTTTTTTAGCAGGGAAGCAAATATTTGTACAGGTGACAGTGTCGGGACATGAGCCGACCACCCTAGTGCCCCGTCTGTTTATTTTTCTGCAAATATGATTGGTTCCCGGCCCCGTGGGTACATCAGGTAAATTGGTATTCATAATTCAGAAGAATTCGCCGGGGCTGAGTGCTCGGAGAGATTTGCGGCGGGCGGCCCCTCGAAATTGCTCCCGGAATAACCGCCTCCATTCCGCCGTGGGAGCAGAACAAAAAGGCCCCCGACTTGACCGTGATTGATGCTTTATTTTAATCGAACCTTCCCAGTTCCGCCTCTGCCCTAGACAGTATAATAAGAACAAATAACTCCCTAGATAAATGGACACACGCGGCGATGGGATCCATTATATCTAATGGTCGCGGCAGGTCGGCTCAAAGGTAAAACCAGTATCTTTTTTTTTTATCTATTCTTTATAGTTTGTCATGTTGACGGAATAATTGAAAATTCGATCTTGAATAGTAGTGTAGTCCTAGGAACCGAAACTGGTCCGCAATTGGGATGGGTATTAAAGGTGATGTGAATGGATTTTTGTAGGTTAAATTTTTTTCCACACCATCACACAATGTCTTCAGTAGTGTAAAGTGTTCCTTAAGTTTCCTATTGAAAACGAATTGATCAGAGTTACTTAAAAGGGTATCTTTATCAATTACGAGGTAAGGCATATTCCACACAGTCTCTCAAAACGGGTGTTAAAGCAAACAGAACTTTTCAATGCATTTGTATTGAAAAACACGATCCAATCTATACGAGGGTTTTAAAAAACATCGATATTTTATAAACATCGACTACTCGATAACCCTCCATAGAAGTTAGTTTCAAAATGAACCATCATCAGGTACCTTATGTCATTATTTTGAAGCAACGTGGAGAACAAAATTTCCGAATTTCTGTTCAGCATTACGCTTTCACCTTTCTATTCGTATATTACTTGGAACTAATTGCGCAAATATTTGGACGCAACTCTACCTCGCAAATGGCCTTTTCGGTTCTACACGTATAAACATGCACATAAACATAACCTCATAGTCTATCAACTTTTTCCCACATTCCTTCTACCAAAGCACCAATCATATCCCATGCTTTCAACATTCCTCCGAAACTTTACATTTATCGTTCAGAATTGCAAGGGCAAGACGAAGGAATTTGCTTTCCCGGGAAGTACGTTCAGCTTCCTCGCTGGTTTTCAGGTCCATGGCATCTGAGTTTTTCAAAGCGACATGAATCACCTACTTTATTCCCTCTATTTTTTCTTGTCCGTCTACTTTGACCTTTTCCTCTTTGTGCTTTTGTTTCGTAATGTGGTTTCATCATTCGATTATGAATACAATAACTGTTCTTCACCGGTACACTCTGGGAGAAGGGAGGTAATCTGTACACATCTGGTACAGTAGAGTTGCAGGGTTCTTGTAATAGGTGTGTATATAAGTCATAATTATTCCTTCAATTAATTATTCTTTTTATGGAAGGTCTCGGTTGAAATGAAAAAGTTAGTGTCACGAGCGGGATTCGAACCCACGACCTTCGGCTCAATACGCCGCTGCTCCAACCACCTGAGTTATCGTGACACTAACTTTTGTGGATATCAGTGAGGACTCGACGAAAAAAAATTCAATTGTTAACCGCCAAACTTTCGCTTTATATAAGGTCATTTTTGAGTGTGATTTACTATCAGGAGTGGAGGGGATTAACCCCATCATTGGTTCAGGCTAAAGGAAGTTTGATGCATGGTATTTATTAGAATTAATTAAGGTTTTTAGTTGAGATAAAAAAAGTCAATGGCACGAGCGGGATTCGAACCCACGATCTTCGGCTTGATACGCCGCCGCTCTACCTCTTGAGCTATCGTGACCTCGATCCACTCGGACGTCAACTTCCTATCTCAACCCCACCTTATGAGTTTTCCCGCCTTTTTGCCATTTTTCAAAAGTCGTGTCATCTATTTGATTCTCGACGGCAAATGAAATGGCCACGGAAAGCTTTAGTGAAGTATACTTCATTTTAAATCATTAAATTCACTAATTTCGTAGTCCGCTTGACCAATTAATATATTATAATTAATTAAGGTTTTTAGTTGAGATAAAAAAATGGCAAAAAGGAGGGAAAATTCAAAAAGGTGCGGTTGAGATGGGAAGTTGGTGTCCGAGTAGATCGAGGTCACGATAGCTCAAGTGGTAGAGCAGCGGCGTATCAAGCCGAAGATCTTGGGTTCGAATCCCGGTCGTGCCAATGACTTTTTGCAAAATATTCTCAACGAAAAACCTTAATTAATTGTAATATATTAACTGATCAAGCGGACCACGAAATTAGTGAATATAGGTATTTATTAGCGTGAATGGCAGGGCATTACCCCAATTACCAACAGGGAATATGGAGTATCTGGGGCAGTGTGAATGACGCATCGTGTGAGAATGTATTTATTAGGGGTAATTGTTATATCCAATATATATTATATAGTATATACTTCAATTTTGTTTATAAGCCGAAGGTCGTGGGTTCGAATCCCACTCGTGACATTAACTTTTTTCATTTCAACCAAGACCTTACAAAAATAGAATAATCAATTGAAAGAAGTGACTAGGTCAATCAGACCAATAAACATAATGGTTATAATTATTATTTATTTGATGTAAAGATAGTAAAGACAAACTCTTTTTTATTCTTGGTTAGTTGTTTCCTTTATTATTTTTTTTTTTAATTCTAGGCTTCCTTTAATTAAAGGAAAAAAAATTTTACTACTACTTGAACTTTTTAAGAGCAGAATATCAAAAAAATATTTTTGATAGTTTTGAAATTAGAAAAGTTTTGCTTACATTTTTACCTATGGCAATGGTCCTTCTGCAGGGCTAGCAACTTCAATCAGACTCTACGTTTACTAACGTGTACGAATTCAACTTCAATGTTAAATGGAAAAAGCTAATAAAAATAATTTATTTCTTAAATATATTACAAATAGCTTCCTTTATAGGGATGTTTGAAAGTTTTTGCTGTATTGTATAGATTTTACATTGGCCGTCGCAAACGTAACGAACCGACCAATTTGGTCGTATCGGTTTGTAATTTGAAGCCATCGTTGCATGGATTCGGCGTAGAAGTGAATTAGAATGCCTCAGGGTTGAACAACCCTTAAAAACACCGAAACTTTTTTTTTATTATCGCCTGTTCCGGGCTTTAGGAAGCAGTTTTAAATTAACTCGCTTTCACCCCCATTTAAATGATAAACATTCATAGCGCTACGGCAGGGGTAAAATGGCAAGAGGAAGTTGATGTATTCTACATAGGCGAGGAAAGTGAGTGTATGAATGTATGCATAAAGGGGCCGAGGAATCCTTGCCTTTTGCTTTATGGGTTATTCGGCCCTATAACTCGTGGGAAGAGGGCTACTCTGTCCCGATATGGAGGAGATTCGGGAATCTATTGCGAGGAAAACATATGTGACCAACGTCGGAGCCCACACGCTCCGGGCATAAACTAAAATCTGTGTTATTGTCCCCAATAAACCTGCGCGCTCGACGGTTTTCGTGTCTGAATAACTTCCCCGACCGCGATCGCTTTGATTTGTGAAAACGCATAAATATAAATTAGATCTAGTTTGTGACTTTACTTTCTTCGTACCTTTAACTGATAACTAGAAAAATTCAGACCTTGAGCATATCCTAGCTCAATCCTCCCGCGTGCACATTAATGGTTATTTGGAGCGTTAACGAGACATCAAAGGGCAATATGATGCTAAACTATGGTTATGATTTAAACTGGGACTTAGTTTAACTTAACTAGATCAAGTCCAGAGATGGTGGTCTATTCAACTATTCATACCCCCTTCCCGGCAGTTAACCTTCAACGCAAGTTCACGTGCACAGAAGGCTAAAACGACCGGAAATCACGTCAATCAGGAAGTTAAATTTAACAGCAAATTTGAAGAAATATTTAAGGATAAATTACAAGATTATTTAGAGAACGTGAAATGCGGTTGATGTAGGTTTAGTGGATGGTTTAGCGTTGAGTAATAGTTGTTGATTATTGTATTAATTATCTATTTAGGGTAGTGATTGTTATGTTTGTACATCTTTATGTTTTTGTGGTGAAAAGATTCACGGCTCAGGGTAATAATTCGATTTCAACAGTCCAAAAATATTAAACACATAACAAAACAAACACGTAACTTTTTATAAATAGTTTACATCAACAGAGATAAACACAAAATCAATTACAGAACAGACACATGTAAACTCAGCCGCAGCTATGCTAATATCATAAACTAAATTCGATATCAATAACATACCTATAACAAAACAACATATAAAACAATTCATTATATTTCGTGGTGTGATTGACCTTTATAAATTATTTCAATAAATTAATTTTTATGTAAGGTATTGGTTGAGATATAAAGTCAGTGTGACGAGCGGGATTCGAACCCACGAACTATGGGCTAAATACGCCGCTGGTCTACCACTTGAGCTATCGTGAATTCGATCCACTCGGACACCAACTTTCAATCTCAACCTAACTTTAAAATTTTCCTCCTTTTTGCCATTTTTCAATCATTTTTCTTAAGCAATACCTTACATAAAAAATAATTAATTAAAAGAAGTTATTTGGTCAATACACAACGAAATATAATGAATTTAATAAGTAAAACGAAGTATATCTTCACTAAACACGCTCTCCGTGGCCATTTCATTTGTCGCCGAGAATCAAATTTACGACATTTAAAAAATAGCAAAAATGAGGAAAATTTGAAAGGTAGGTTGAGACGGGAATTTGGTGTCCGAGTGGATCGATGTAACGATAGCTCCAGGGATAGAGGAGTGGTATATTCAGCCGAAGGTCGTGGGTTCGAATCCCGCTCGTGACACTGACTTTTTTATCTCGACCAATACCTTACATAAAAATTTATCTCTCCTATCCCTAATAATCCTGAAAGGCTAACTAAGCTTGAACGACTATTACCATTTTTTCCATTCCATTTCATTCTATCCCTACTATCTTTCTCACTCCTTCAGAATCAAACATATTTAAACAAAAAAACATTAATATCTCACTAACACTCTCAACACGACATACAACCATGACACACCTTCACAGAAAACACTTTGGTTGATTACAAATATTTAGATTAAGTCTAAAATTTCTATATTGTGAACATCATTGTATAAATTAATTTTCACACCTTACATGTGCATTGAACTCACGAATGTAGAAAATGTTTTTCTAAACAAAAATCTTTTTCATTTCAACCAATACTTTATATAAAGATTAATTAATTGAAAAAGTTATTTGATCAATCGTACCACGAAATATGTGCATTTAAAATTTAAACAATGTTGTTGTTTTTTAATTCCAGGCTGAGAGATGATCTTAATAGAGACCGAAAAAAAAAGGAAAATTCGAAAGGTAGGTTGAAGTGGGAGGTTGGTGTCGAAAGGATCGAACTCACGATAACTCATGTGGTAGAGCAGAAGCATATTCAGCCGAAGTCATGGGTTCGAACCCCGCTCGTGCATTAGATTTTCATTTCAAACTATACCTTACATAAAGAGTAATTAATTGAAAGACGTTATTCAGTCAATCGGATCACGAAAACTAGTGAATTGAATAAGAAAAAATGAAGTACATTTTATCATATTCATCATTTATCATACAACATTTATCTTATTCATATTAGCATCTTCACTAAAGCTCTCCATGACCATTTCATTTGTCGCCGAGAATCGAAACCTGATTACACGACATTTGAAAAATGGCAAAAAGGAGGGAAAATTCGAACAGTAGATTGAAGTGGAAGGTTGGTGACCGAGTGGAGCGTAGTCACGAAAGTGGTTAGAGGCACGGTGTATTGACCCGAAGTTCGAAACCCGCTCGTACCACTAGCTTTTTTATTTCAACCAATACCTTATATAAACATTAATTAATTGAAAAAAGTTATTTTGATCGTACTACGAAATATAATAGGTTTTTCTAAACCTACATCACATCAGACCGCATCTCACGATTTGTAGATAATCATTAATTAACGGTTACTAACTGCTATACATGAATTACAAGATGCAATACTTTCAAAATTAACATGAAAATGTTATTTATAGAAAATTTAATCTAATTTTTTTAATGTCTTGTTCAGTAATAATTGCTTGTTTTTAAAATAAGGTTTTAAAAGTTTTAAAAGAAAAACGTCGAGGGATGTCTTCATGCTTGACATGCACGGGGTTGGACGGGCTGAATCCCTTCTGATTGCCTTCTAATTGACGCTTAATGAAGGTCGTTCTTCTGTTCTTCATCTACCCAATTAACGCAACCAACTAAATGCCAGCGCTGTAAGAGACTCTGGGTTTTTTTCTTCTCCCAGCCCAACATCACCATCGTAAGTGGACCTTGTTATACGTTCTCTTTGTTTTCTGTTATTTTTTATCAAGCCACTCGAGACGAGAACGCCTTTTCTTCCGATAAGGGAAACATTGTTAACACGGCTCCAACACCCAGCCCCTAGCATTTCCGCCCATATTATACACGTACATAAATATAAAGAAATTGTTCCGTTTTTCTTCAACAAAGCACTCCAAGATATGATTTTAAAGAGAAGAATATACATCAAATATATATATCATTATGTAAGAATACAAGTGAATCTGCCAGATTGACCACAATTTCTTTAATGCAATGTTTTACAAAAAACGTACATAATTATTAATTTGTGCGTTAAAATAACAAAGAACAACATAAAAAAAATATTATTATTATTATTATTGTGAATTTAATGAATTAAATTTAAGTATACTTCACTAAAGCTCTCCGTGGCCATTTCATTTGTCGCCGAGAATCAAATCCGATTACGCGACATTTGAAAAATGGCAAAAAGGAGGGAAAATTCAAAAGGTGCGGTTGAGGTGGGAAGTTAGTGTCCGAGTGGTTCGAGGTTACGACAGCTCAAGTGGTAGAGCAGCGGCTTATCAAGCCGAAGATCGTGGGTTCGAATCACGCTCGTGCCATTGAATTTTTTATCTCAACTAAAAACCTTCATTAATTGTAATATATCAATTGGTCAAGCGGACCATGAAATTAGTGAATATGATAAATATACAATTAAATTTAAATACAAATTTGTGATTTATTCACCAAGTGATCTGCCAGACTGACCAAAATTTATTTAATGTAATGTTTTAGAAAAAAACGTACATAATTAAATATATTATTATTAATACATATCAAATATATTATTATTAATTTCAAAATAACCCTTCCTTTAAAACAAAAACCTAAGAACCATATGAAAATATATTACAATTAAAATTAAAATATTTAAATAAATATATTTAATGTAATGTTTTACAAAAAAACGTACATAATTGTTAATTTTTTTGTTAAAATAACGAAAAGGAATATGAAAAAGATCAGTTTTTCGTCATTTTTATTATGCTTATTCTCTCAATTTTTGGTCTGTCAAATATTGTTTTTTCCAATAAAATAATCGTTTTAACTTTTTAAATAACAACTTAACGCATTTTAGCTTCAAATATATTATTATTAATTTCAAAATAATCCTTCCTTTAAAACAAAAACCTAAGAACCATATGAAAATATATTAAATTAAAATTAAAATATAAATATACAATTAAATTTAAAAACAAATTTGTGATTTATTCACCAAGTGATCTGCCAGATTGAACAAAATTTATTTAATGTAATGTTAAAAAAAAACGTACAAATTTGTTAATTTTTTTTGTTAAAATAACGAAAATGAATATGAAAAAGATCCGTTTTTCGTCATTTTTATTATGCTTATTCTCTCAAATTTTGGTCTGTCCAATATTGTTTTTTTTCCATAAAGTAATCGTTTTAACTTTTTAAATTACAACTTAACGCATTTTAGTTTCAAATATATTATTATTAATTTCAAAATTCCTTTAAAACAAAAACCTACGAACCATATGAAAATAAATTACAATTAAAATTAAAAGATAAATATACAATTAAATTTAAAAACAAATTTGTGATTTATTCACCAAGTGATCTGCCAGGCTGACCAAAATTTATTTAGTGTAATGTTTTACAAAAAAACGTACATAATTGTTACTTTTTTTGTTAAAATAACGAAAAAGAATATGAAAAAGATCAGTTTTTCGTCATTTTTATTATGCTTATTCTCTCAATTTTTGGTCTGTCAGATATTGTCTTTTCCGTAAAATAAGTCGTTTTAACTTTTTAAATTACAACTTAACGCATTTTAGTTTCAAATAAACCATTATTAATTTTAAAATAACCCTTCCTTTAAAAACATATAAACTTAATAGCCATATGAAAATAAATTACAATTAAAATTAAAAGATAAATATACAATTAAATTTAAAAACAAAACAAATTTGTGATTAATTCTTCTATAATGTTCTGAAATCGAGATTGATTTAAAAATAACTATTGAGTTCTAATATAATACACCACAGACTAACAGATATTCGTTTATTGCCAATAAATAGGTTTGTGGTAGGAGAGCCAAAAAGGTAGAATAATTTTTTCAACGTAATTACACATTTTGTAAAAACTTCCGGCATATAATATTTTTAGAATAAAATTTTCGCCTGACAAAGATGCCCTAGTTGTTAAATATATAAATTAAATTTAAAAACAAATTTGTGATCAATTCTTCTATTACCTTCTTAAATCGAGAATGATTTAAAATAACTAAAATACACCACAGACATAGACATAGATTTTAGTTTATTGCCAATAAATATGTTTGTGGTACGATCGCCAAAAAGGTAGAATCATTTTTTCAACGTAGTTATAGATTTTGTAAAAACTTGCTGCATATATTTTTAGAATAAAATTTTCGCTTGGCGGAGGAGCCCTAGTTTTTAAATATTCTTATTACCAAGAATATAGTACGTATACAAAAAATGTACGTTATTATTAATTTGTTCGTTGTTAAAATAATAAAGAAGAATATGAAAAAGGAAACTATGTGAGAGAGATAGTGGAGACATAAGTACAGAAATCAAAAGATAAAGATTGATAGATAAATAAATAAAAATAAATGAGGGTGAAAGATAGATAGAGAGGGAGGGAATGAATAATTTAAAGAATAATGCATTAATAATAATTTATATGTGCAGTATTAGGTCCGATTTGACCACTCTCACATCTAACAGTTTTCAGAGGGAAAAAGAAAGAATGAGAGAAAGTGTGAGTGAGACAATGAGTGAGAAAGAGAGAGGAGCGATAGAGAGAGGTAAGAGAGAAAAAAGGGTGAGAAAGAAAAAGATATATTTACATTGTAGACAGTGATTGATAGGTAGATAGATAGAGAGAAAAAGAGAGAGCAAGAGTGAAAGATAGAAAGTGAGTGTGATAAAGAAACAAAGATAAATAGAAACAACGATGGAAAATGAGAGAGAGAGAGAGAGAGAGAGTGAGAGACAGATTGATAGAGAGACGAAATTCTAAATTCATGTACGAACAATTTAGTCCATAAAAATGATCTGCAATCGTCCATTCCCACGAAATTTAGAAACCAACTTATCGGCCTGTTCCAACACTTGGTAGCTCAACAATTCATAAAATTCCAATGAACATTAATTACAATCAAAATTAAAAATAGTATAAAATTAAATTTAAAAATAAAGAATTCTTTTTTCACATAACAGTTAAAAATTTTTTGAAAAACTAGAATATACAGACAGGGTGAATTTAACTTCTGTTCTGAGAAAATTTGTATGTTTTGTTAAGTTCAACTTTCATGTGCTATTTTAATATTTAAATTACTGAAGTTTAGTTGTTTGCTAGCATTTTTTTCTCTTCTTTTTCAGTGGTGGGTAATGCGAAACGTTGTTACTTTTGACGTTTTCCTTTTTTCCTCCAACTTATATTTCGTTGGAATTTGGAGGCGTAACAATATCTACTTATTGTTTTAACCCCCTGTTATTTATTTTACATTTTTCAGAGGTTATTTGATAGTACGTGTTTGATTTAGTATTTTGATTTTTTTATTATTACTTAACTACTACAAAATGCATTATGAAGCTGACGATATCCCTCGTTGGTTAAGATTTATACTATTCTTTGAGGAAAATACTCTCAGAATCGATGCACTGCCCATTTAACTTTCCGTACAAGGGGGAAAAACTAAATTGGCAAACAAAGCAGATTTATGTCTCTATTCCCTGCTAATTCCCCCTATCCTAATCCTACACAATTGGAACCTCGTAATTGTAGGTAATAGTAGTCTGTCTGGAACTGCCAAGAGAACATTCTTTAGCAATCTACCCGTCTTAATTATCACCAAAATAAGCTGAGAGATTTACTACTGACAAACGTACAACTATTTGATATCGAACAAACGGAAAATACAGTAAAAGACTATTTGGAGATCGCGAGATGCCGTCTAGTGTGACGTAGGTTTAGAAAAAACAGTTTCTTTATCGTGCCAACGTTTCGATCTTCATTGAGATCATCTTCAGGGCTCAAAGTGTTTGTTTTCTGTGAAGACAAACTCATTGTGTGTTGAGAGTGCCCCACACACAATAATGACACATCTACACAGAAAACAATCACTTTGCGCCCTGAAGATGGTCTCAATAAAAATCGAAACGTTGGCACGATAAAGAAAATTCCTAAACCTACGTCACACCAGACTGCATCTCATGATCTCCAAATAATCATCAACCAATTGTCACTAAACACCACACACTGTAAACGACGGTCAACGAAACAGGTAAAAGATTTTATAAAATCATATTGAAAGCTGTTCTATCAATTCTGACTAATCCGAGACTCCTAATATCTTGAAATATTCCTTCGTCACTCAAGTGTTCAAGAAGATAAATAAATTCTTTTCTGATTATCGTCTTATCAGTAAGGCCTCTGCTATTGCCAAGATCATGGACAGTGGCGGATGGGATTTCTTGCTCGTTCCTCACCCCGGCATGTTTTCATAAAAGATTTATTTATATTTTATATTTTATTTATATATATTTATAACGATTTTATACTGAATTCTCTCAAAAATAATTTGGAAGTACATTCAATTTACACCAATCAGGATGATAGAGTTTTCCTTTTGGATAAAACCCTTCTGGTGTTGGTCAGACTTTTCTGAAGAGCCGATCGTTCCCCATATTTATATGGATTCAGTTTCGATAGACTCCGAGGTATCTCAGGGCTCCCATTCCGGCCCCATAGTATTTTTATTATTCTTTAATGATGTCTGTGATGCTATCTCTACTGCAGGTCTGTATGCTGGCTGACAATATTATTTCCAACTCAGGTGATTGCATCGTTTAAAAAAAGTCTCGGGCTTTTCGATTGGTGCTCTCGTAATCATTTTATTTAAACTCAAACAATTTTTGTTATTATTCGCTATTCTACTCGAGACACACCACACATTTCTACTCGAGAAGAACAACGAACCCAGTCCGCACCTCACGATCTCCAAAATTTAGAGTAAGTGTTTGAAATTTGGCCAATGTGTTTACGAGAAAAGCGAATAATAGCAAAAATTGGCTAACTGACACTAAACACCACAAATCTCTACACGAGAAGAACGAAGAACACCAGACCGCACATCACGATTTTCAAATAATAATTGGCTAACTGTCACTAAACACCACACATCTCTACACGAGAAGAACGAAGAACACCAGACCGCACCTCACGATTTTCAAATAATAATTGGCTAACTGACACTAAACACCACACATTTCTATTAATAATAGTACCAATCAGGAAGTGACATAGAACACTCCAGTATCCCATGTACTAAATTATGAGCACTTAGAAACCAAGCTTCTTGAAAAGATGGATCTTCGATTTTTTAATGTTTGCTGAACAAAAATTTTCTACCAATCCGTACAACATTGGAATACGCTTTTACAGTCTGATCTTCTTTTCGATGACAAGGTTAGTGCTTTTATTAAGTGCGTTCAATCAAAAGCACTAAAATACTTTGTGCATTGTGTGTCTTGTCTTAGCATTGGATATGTGCATCTCCGTTCGGACTTTCAGGTGGAGACTCTCATCCATATGGGAGATCGGGAATTTCTGTCTTTTGGATACTTGGTGTTCCATAATCTCTTTCATGTTCTTGATAATTTGGAGCGTTTTTCACTGAACATCCATGCAAGGAACGTGAGGTGTCATGAGGTGTTCAGAGTCGAGCTGCACTGCTGTATTCATTGTGGATTTTCTTGGACAGGAAATATTGCTCTTTCCTTCTATGACCCAATCGCTATCATCTAAGTCCCTGGGAATAAGAGCATAAAGTGAATTATTTTGTTGAAATTTTATTTATCTCCTTCGTCTTTATATTTAGTACAGTTATTTTACCTAATCTTTAAATAAAGTATTTATATTTATATAATGTGTTTATTTTACTATGAACTAAAAAACCGTTATATGCAAGTACCCTTTTTACTGGGATAATAAATAAATAAATAAAGCTGTCAAGCAATTCTGACTAATCAAAATCGTTTTAATAATGTACCAGATCGTTAACATATTAATCTGGAACATGCAGTTTAAGTACGATAATAAATTGATTAAACTAGAAATTCCACGAATGTTAAGCAACGTAACAAGACATTTATTTAATATTTTATTTTGAAATAAAACATATATTACTATATATATATGTAACGTGGTTTCTTTCTAATAACGTTTGTAAGTGAAAATCAGTTATTAAATTTTAAGCATTACACATAGCAATAGGTCATGATAATATTTTATAATTAAATTCCAGTATATCTGGAAGATTGTGAAAAATGTAATCCTGACTATGGGAAATTGAATTACGAATATTTAAAAAAAATGTTTGAAAATATTTTCATAGGAAAAGGTATTCAATAAAACAATTACCTCTTGTCGCAACTGTTATTCGAAAATAAATTTTATTCGATAAAAAACCGTAACTCGACTGATAGGGCCGTTTCGTTCTTTGCGATACCATTTGGAATTTGAATGCACGGGAAAAATGAATGTGAAAGACGTCTACTGTCATATTACACGTCCATCGTTATTCATTCGACAGAAGGGAGGTTAGTAGAATAGGACATTGATACCCAAGAGAAAAAAAACAACTAAAAAACAACATAATCTAAATAATCTTTACCCAATAGAAAGACGGCGTTTTATTATTTATAACTTACTATTAATTATTTGTTCAGTCGAGATTGACCTTTCGACGTTTATAATAGTTTTATAAACACACAAGGCACTCATAACACGACACACAATAATGATACATCTACACAGAAAACAAACACTTTGAGCCCTGAAGATGATCTCAATAAAGATCGAAACGTCGGCACGATAAAAAATATGTTTTTTCTAAAACCTACGGCACACCAGACGGCATCTCACGATCTCCGAATAATCATTGACTAACGGTCACCAAACACCACACAGTTTTATTATTATTAAAAAAAAATTGGCCCATTTTTACTACAGGAAGAGGTACGCTCTGATGTTAACATAAAAAATCAAACCGAAAGTTATGTATAGGCAAACGTTAAATATTTTAAGTAACTCGTCAAAAGACCAAAAGAAATTTAAAAACAACAATTTAACAACATTAAAGATTTTTTTTTCGTTTTACTCTATTTTTCGCCCTTCATCAGGAAACCCTAGGAGTCTCTCCTACAATCCCATACCGTTTTTATTATATAAAAACCCCCTCGAATTGTCTCTCCTGAAAAAAGGCCATTTCAAAAGCAAAGCCGGTCGGCCTGGACGGATACAATTAATTTTTCACTTCCTCCTGATATTGCCTTTTTGAGGAGAGACAATTGAAGGATCAGATGATAAAAATGCCAGGGGGATAGGGATAAAAGAGGTGGCCACAAGGCCTACTGCACCTCGACCTGATTACATCTGTTGTGCTACCTTGTTATTTATTACTGACTGTCCAGCTTGAAGAAGTGAAACAACCTCGATAGCCTTCTGCAGTCTCCTCCTGGCAGTATCTTCACAGTGTTTCTTCTGCCTGTACTCGTATCCGGTGTATGTGCCTTCATAAGTGGCAGTGCCCTGTCAGGAATCGAACCAGTATCCTGGTTCGGTTGCGGTTGCCTTCCGGGTTATTTGTTCTGAATATCTTCGCGTGCCTCATACCTGTGTTATTATTCTACTAGGATTTGGACTCATTAAGGATCCATTTTACGATGTATCCTCTTTTGTGGCAGGTTGCTAAGCCTCAATAAGTTTCAGGGCCTAGAGAGTCTATGTTGGCCCCCTTTTTGGCCAACATGTCAAACATGCCGCTGACTTCGGTCAGGTCATGGCCTTCATGCAATTCCAAACACTCTTTGCCTTCGAGTCGCATGAGGCTAGGGCCTGGCTGTCAAAGAAAATGGCTTTCTTCTGGGAATGTACTCCTAGCCTTTCTCTCTGCCACATTGTTCAATCGCTATAATTCCAGACTGGAAAACTGTAGCATATTTACCTAGGTTTACCGTCACATTATTTGGGTTCATCCTTGTGCCATAGGATAGCAGGATGTGAATTTGAAGATGGTAATTTTTGGAGAAAAAAGTTTTGCATTTGGAGTAAAGACGAGGTGAGTGGTCGTTGGTAAATCGAGTCTCATGGATCAAGGCTCAGACTTGATAAGGGCGCCATTGAACCTTATTATAGCAGAATAAATATTCCAAGGAGCGAGGAGAGTCATTAATCAAGGCTTAAAAATCTGAATCCTCCCTCGGCCCCCATCCACCCAGCGAACAGGCAAGTATTAATAAAAGACGAGGCAGAAAAATTACGTTAATCACTTTATCGAGATAAGAGCCAGGAAAAGGTTCTGAGAACGACGGTCCCTCCCTAGATCCCTAGGGGCTTTCATCGGCACGTCGGTATAATTCATACTTTTTTTTGTTGAACTAATGACACCTTTTCTCCGCAGATTGGACAAAAATTTAAAACAATTCGCATGTTATTTAAACCGTACTTACGTATGTCAAAGGCATCTGATATCAACGGGTAGAAGCAGAGTATGGCAATTAGAGCTTTATCCATCCCTCTTCCCACTGAAACATATAAAAACTGGGTTAAAAGATATTCGTTTGTGATTGTTGTTTTGTTATAAGTCCTTTGAAAGATAAAAGGGTGACCTCTGAAGAGAAAGAAAACGCTCGAACGGCTTTCATCTTAACAACTTTAAAAATTGTATTGTTGACAGAACAGATGCTATTTCATTCCAGCTCAACTTTCTTTTCTTGCAATGAGTATAAAAGTTGAGACGTCAGACTTGTCTATTTTAGACAGAATTAACTTTCATTTAAACATATTTTTCAATTTGAATTCGTATCTCTGACCTTTTTTTAGATTATTAAACTCTCTCTTTCTCTCTCTGTCTCTCTTTATATATAATAAATATATCCGTTGTTTACTTATCTCGTTTTCAATCTTTCACAAGCTTTCCTACTCATTCTCTTTCATTCACTCTCACTTTCACTCTCTCACTCTCTCTCTCCCTCTCACACTCTTTCTCTCTTTTTCTCCCCACGCACAAAACTAGATTTCACAATCAGATTGAAATATGCTTCCGCTCCAAAGATTAATAAAAATCTGAATGATTTTTAACTAAATGTTTGCAAAAATATACAAATCTATCCGGTTCACACTAAAAACTGGATTTACAAAATAATTTCACTCCGGTCATAAGCCGGTTGACAAATTACGGTTAACGCGCGTTTTCCTTTTGACCTCCTCTATCACAGACTCGCTCTCTCTCTCTCTCTCTCTCTCTCTCTCTCTCTCTCTNTGACATTCATACAAATGAGTAATCCTGTAAACGTAAACAGAATATTTTATATAGATTTTTTTTAATGAAAACTTAAAATCCTGCATTATTTTCCGGACAACCCGATATGATCTCACAAGTATGTTTGATGCTTAATTCACGTCCGTTGAACCTTTGCATTCCACGGAATAGATAGGGGTATTCACGATCTTTGTGTTAACCTGTTAACTGTCCTAGGTCGTGTTAGATTAAGAAAAATGATGACGTAGACTTGTAAGAATCGGCTAGGTCGAAAATGTAGTCGCATTGGTATCCGTTAGGGCGTAGGTAACCAACATGGCAGCCATGAATTGAACAGCTGTTTTTTCACGAATTTTTATTCTTAAATACTCATTAATTAAATCTGACCAATGCATTTGTTTTGTTAATTTCTGATCTGTCCTTATACTCTCATTCATAATTGTTACATCCCTTATCCTATCATGTTGTAGGATGTTAGAGGTTAGGATACAAGTTAGGTATATCGGCATGAATTGAAGCGTGTGTTTTATTAGTAATTTTTGAGTGCACGATAGCATTTTGAATGAAATAGTCGATGAATTTTCCTTTTCTATTAACTTCTGGCAACAATTTAACATAAAAGAAAATCAAAACAAACAACAACAAGCCTTGAAGGACTGTTATAGCTTTATTTTTGGTTCTATCAATCGCCACGCGCAGCATTGCGGAAATATTAACGTCTAACATGCTAATAAAAGAAGGGGGCGTTCACGATCTTACTGGACATTTCTCTATTCGAGTTAACATCATACGAACATCGGGAATACCCCTGATGTCTGGTAAAATCCTGAAAAATTCTTTCCCTTTATCAAGAACAGCCGAAATTTCAGTGTATAATGGATCTTACTCGAGCCAAAGAATTTGGTAAATAAATGGTTACAAAAAGAAATGTTTATATTCAAAATATGAGAAAATGTTATACAAGAAGAACAAAATGAAGGTGGTTAGCTGTGTTTTCTTTCTTTTCTTTCACGAGGAAGCATAGATGTCTTCTTTTTTATTTTTACTTTTCTTCGAATTTCCACACCATGTGAGAGCCACCGAAAAAACACGCTTCTCTTCTCCTCCCTTTTCTGAGCCTACTTGTCCTGCCGCAACACCTCCATTCAACCCCTTCGATAAGCTTGTTTGTTACTGGTGTTATTCTATAGGTCATGTAGTTTGATGGATTTTGGATTCTGCGGACTTTAAAGTCGTTTTTGGCTTTGCGCCATGACTTCAGGGATGGCGAAGTTCTTATCCTTAAGGAAGGTGACAGTGGCATCCCTTGCATATAAATTTTTGTCCACTACCTGAAATACTATAAGGCAACTGCCAATATGTTATGATCATTTTTTGTTTATCATATTCGGGACATTCCCTCTCAGAGAAGACCGTGTGGGCACCTTTGCAATGCAAACATTTAACTGGGGTTCCTGTTTGTGCACAGTCCTTTTCATGATTACCGTGACAATAAGCACAGCTTAAAATACCCTTGCAATGTTCTTTTACATGTCCGAAAGACATAGGACAACATTTGTTTACAAACGACTCCACATTGCATCTCACGTAGTGTGTTGTAACGTGATCGGGCAGAGCCTGACCTTTGAAAGTAATCATCACTGTTGCCGTGTTTACCAGATTGTCTATCTTCGTTTTGAATATCCTAATATTTAAAATTTTGATATTTTCGCTATCCGTTTTTGTCGATGGTAAAAGTTCCGGTCGCTGAGTCCCGGATCGACTCCTCTTATTACACCTCCCTAACCAGAAGATGTATGTTTTATGTTATTAATTTTTAAATAATCGGACTCAACCAGATGATTTTCGCCCTGGTAGGAGTTAAAAATTACCCTAACTCTGTTTTGCCCTGATCCATACTTGCAACTTCATGGCGAATTTTAGGATGATTTTCCTAACCAATTTACCAAGAGACATTGCATGCAATTTTACCAAACCGCCCGTTTTCCATTAATCTGTTTGCTCTCCAGATATACATGATAAGGCGCCTTGTCAGTCTTCGCAAAATAAACTTCGTTGTTTTTCGGAGTCGTTAACTTTAAGGGTCAATCTGAGTCTGTCAGAGCCCGGTTCGTTGCCATCGGGTACTTTCGATCTGGGGTCAAAAATTTCCATACATAAATTCTGTAATTTCTCGTCCCCGATTCTGGAGAACCTGATCACTTCCTCCGCTCGAAGCAGACATCATCTTAGGTCGACCAGCGCCGACCAGAAGTGAAACAACAGATTTAGATTTTAAAAAATAATAGAAAAACACCAAACAAACGGACAAACAAAAATTAATTTAGCAAAAATTAATGTTAAAAAAAGTAGAAAAAAGAAAATTTATACTTATGAACGAAATAATTTATCGCCGGCGCTTTGTTTTTCGTGATGTGTATCGTACAAAGATCACGGGCAAACTGATTATGGATTTTGGATCAATATTTTTTGTTAATGCGAAAAAGGTGTATGTAAATCGCCTCCGGGTATTCCGCAATACGTGCCTATGGTGATGCCTGGGAGTTTTGTCGGATACCCCTTAAAAATGTTTGACCTCGAATGCTGCGAACCTCCACCAGCGAACCATTCAACGAACGGCAAAACTAATATAAAAATAGATATTTTTTTTGAAACTGTAAAATACTCAAAAAGAAATTCTGGAAAAGAAAGTAAGCCCGCCTATCGTAGAAGCATATTTAGAATCTGTTTTCATTATAACGAATATTATAAAAACAACATTTGCCCAACATTGGAATGGATTCATCAAAATACCGGTAGAATATTCATGTTACGTTCCTTCGCGGTTAACCTGGTATACCATCGTCGGCAGTCAATTCTGTATTTTTAGGTGATATGCAACAGTTTTCCAGATCTTACGATATCTACATAGGCGGTTCAAAATCAAAATTGAGTAGGTTGTGCTTGATTTGACACTCATTTAAAGAAAACTGTATAAGCTATCTCGGAAAACAGCATCTTCTTCACGGAACTCTTAGAAACTTTAAAGGCTCTTGAGTATGCCTAAGAAAATCAGCTAAGCAGCAGGTCGATTATGATTCTGTCAGACTGCCTTGGAAAGCATAAAAAAATCTCAATTAAACATTTGGTGGTAATTATTTTGTACATTGGGCAAATAAAGTATTAGCGTTAAAAAAACAATAAAAACAAATTGCAGCTGGCTACACCACTCAATTTCAACCTCATTCAGGTCATTTACACTACATCCTCTATGGGGCCTGGCATTGTCCTGCATCAGGAAGAATCTCTCACCGATGTGGGAGGCAAATGGCATTACATATCTTCGATTAATGTCTTGAAGTTAGAGATCTTCATCGCAACAACCAACTCCGTGGGCTTCCAAGGAAATGCCACCGCAGAACATAAATGCCACCTGAGGAACAGCATAACGGATGAATTCTTGGCTCAGTCCTCTCACAAACAATTTCTTCCCATTCCCCTTCCTTTATTTATAATCTGCTAACATTTATGTTTTCTATATACACTCGCAACCCTCGTTCCCTCCCTTTTAATCTCCACCCCCTCTCATAAAAATCCAGCTTTTAGTTGATCTTTCCTTATCCGTTCCTACAACCTCTGGAAATCCTTCCATCATCATTTCGACCTTTAAGCCCCTTTTACTGATTACCTCATATCCCTCCAATTTATACCTAGGATGATTATTTTTCTTTTAATTTTTCCCCTTTTTATTTACTTTAGTCCGTTTCATTTATTTTGTTTTGATATTAAATTTAAATCGTTTATTTATATATTAATTTTGACATAAATTGTTCCAAATTGTGTATATTTTGTTATTGAAAGGGCCACAGGACAAAATTTATTTTCCTCTTCCTAAAAACTAACCATTTTGGAATTATTTAAATTTGTCTTTCCTAATTTCCTGGCACACGGATATATTAATACTTATAAACAATAAATCTATTTGTTTAAAATATTTTTTCAATAAGTTGCAACATTAAATACGCAAATTTGTTAAAATTTCATGTTTTTAAAGCGATCCAAAATCAAACAGCGGAAGCGGGAAGCCGTCTATCGATCACAGCCGGTATCATTGTCATACGTAATGCAATTATCATCAGGCAAATCGCCCCTGGAGCGTTAACCGTCAATAATAACGCAATTAAAACGAAATAAACGAGTTTGTCTCGATAATTATTGTTTAAAGAAATAAATCAATATAAGTATTTTAAAAATGGAATATATTGATATCAATGGGCATTAAAAGCTTAAATGTCAGAGATTAATAATATGATAATTGCCTAAATGAATTAAGAAAAAATTGCAAAACTGGATGACTGATAGATTACACATTGTGAGCATAATTTCTGTTTTCCCTTTTTATTTTTTGTTTGTTTCTTAGTCTGTTGTTTCATAATTCGTTGAAGTCGTGAGGAGCGGTCAAGATTGAGGATGTTTAGAAAAACACCTTTTTCTGCCGACGTTTCGACCTTTAATTGGGTCATCTTCAGGGCCTGGGTAAATTATAAAGTGTGACATAAAAAAATCTTCTGGTGTCACATTGGTGTTGTGAAACGTGAATTTGTATTCTGCTGTTTTTATATGATTTTGATACAAACGAAACTTTTAAAAATGGTTTACATTAAAAAAGACACACACAGTATTAATTACGGAACAGATACATGCAAACACAGCAGTAGCTTCGCCAATATGATAAAGCAAATAAACAATTATACTTTAATTTTGTTTTTCCATTTCCTTCATTTATAGTTTTAAATAAGTAACTTCTTTTCCAATATTGAATGCTGAATCACAAATCCAATCCAGAAAATCCCCATTCTCGACTTTTGTTTAGTTAAATAAATGATCAAAGAAATGTTTCCAGATTTATTCCGTCCCCCACCCTGTCTAAATCATATAAAAACAACGAATACAAATTTTTCCAAATTACGTAATTCATAATTTATATTTACATCTTAAAATGTATTTTTCCAATCAACATATGTTTTGTAATTTACCGAGGTCCTGAAGATGACCAATTGAAGGTCGGAACGTCTGCAAAAAAAAGAAAAATGATATTTCTAAACTATTTCATTCTTGACCGTTCCTAACTATTTCAGCAAATTTATTTTTCTTTTAATGATGTTTTTGTGAAAACCCCCGAGAAAAGTAAATTTTCGTTTTTTGTCTAGTTTCTCATGAGCCATAAAGTTCACCTAACTCTTCTCATTAGCGAGATAGGCAAAGAGGTTCGACTATTTCAAACAGTAAGAATCAATGTCAATTTTTTTCAATGACGATTTTTTGATGATAAATCCATCAATGCAAACAGGTTTTAATTTGAACCACCGTTCTCATTTCCCAAAACATTTTTGCGAACCTGACCGATTTTGCCGAGCTCGTCAGGGCCACTGAATTCTCTCCAGATGTACCCTTTAGAAGTGGTGTTACTGGGAGAAGCATACTATGAATTTCTATTTTCAACATTCACTGCAGATATATGTACGTGTTATCATCTCAACATACATTCTCTGATGTTACGGCGATTCTTACGCGAAATTCGGACGCCGCTATAAAAATCAACATTTACAACACCTGAATGAAAGTGGAGAATAAAAATAAACCGAGTCGGTGGCTCGTATTTAATCGGCACTGAGCCACTTCTCCTACAAGTGACTCAAACGAAAATTTCAATACATAAAGAAAATAGAGAAAAGAAAACTAGAAAAAAAGAACACATTTTTTTACATTTAATCACTCTTTAATGAGTAACATCCAGAACCTTTTGTTGGCCGATATTCATTGAGGAAATTCTTTCTAAATTTGCAATATCATGAGCAATTAATTTACTATCAATTAAAATAATAAATAAATAAAAACTGGTTGAAGAAGTTGGAGGCACTAAGGTCAATTATTGGACAGTCTTCAATCTGAGGAAATACTCAAAAGCATTTCGGCGTTGCGCCTTCTTCAGTGAGCAGCTCGTTACTAAAACTAGCTACAAGAAGTTACAATGTCTGCAGCTGAGCTCCGTGAATTTTTAAAAAATACGTGTTATTTTTTTAAATTTATGTTTAATTATGTTGTTTGATTTTTATTTTATTCAACTCGTTCACAATAAAAAGTTTAAAAATTGCAAGCTTGTTAATTGTTCTCTGAAAGAAATGACGAAGTTTTCAAACTCCTTCGTTTAATTCTTCAATTGTTTTATGACAATGTATTATTACCAATAATAAAACGAGAAATGTGTAATAGTTCGAGATTTTTTTCATTTAAATGTTCGAAATTTAGACAATCGAATTTTATTAGTGGCCCTGGCGTTTGCATACAGAAAATCGAAAAAACCGCCTAAGTTTTTGGTGAAATGGGTTAGATAAATTTGATGAGCGCGGGCCATGAAAAAGAGCTTATTCATTCACTGAGTGAGCGGTTTTGTTCCGGTCCTTAAAAAGAGCGATTTTTCCCACTCCTAATGTATTGCACTAAAAGTCCTTTTTTTACGTTCTACGATTTCATTTTTCGAGAGTATACTCTCCCTAAATTTATCTATTCAACTCCTTGCTAGATTTTGTATTTAAAGACATACACAGATCTGATGGTATCTGCACTGACGTTTAATATTAAGTACGTCCTGAAAATTCTTAATCAGTGATTATTTGGAGAGATGCGGTGTGATGTAGGTTTAGGCAACATGCCAACGATTCGATCTTTATTGAGATCATCTTCAGAGTCTGGGATTTAGAAACGTTGTTTAAATTATACAAAAACAAGTAGGATGTGAAAAAATGAATTTATACAATGCTAGAAATTTTATACTCGATCAAAGTATTTGCACTCACTCAAAGTGTTTGTTTTCTGTGCAGATGTGTCATTATTGAGTGTCGGGTTGAGAGTACCAGTGATATATTGGTGTTTGGGGGTAGCCGAGTGGTTAGCATGAGAGACTCTCACGCCGCGGTCGTGGGTTCGATTCCCACCGTCGCCTCTGGCCCTTTTTTCCCGATAACCCCCAATTTGAACAACATATATAAGAGATTCGTCATGGCTAATATGCAAAGATCATAAGGCCAATTAAAAAAAAAAAAATAATTAACAAATACATGTAGGATGAGGAAAAAAGTG